>NC_036870.1:5332996-5334718 GCF_002910315.2 Salvelinus sp. IW2-2015
AAAGGCCTCTTTAGTGTCCTAAGTTTTCATAACTGTGACCTTAATTGCCTACCGTCTGTAAGCTGTGCGTGTCTTAACGACCGTGCCACAGGTGCATGTTCATTAATTGTTTATGGTTCATTGAACAAGCATGGGATACAGTGTTTAAACCCTTTACAATGAAGATCTGTGAAGTTATTTGGATTTTTACGAATTATCTTTGAAAGACAGGGTCCTGAAAAAGGGACGTTTCTTTTTTTGCTGAGTTTACAAGCAGGAACATAAAATAGCCACTATGACATATGCWTGAGCACAGGAGAGGATACTGTAGGCGGCTTTGATTCATATGTCATTAAGGTTGAAAAAGTAATTTCACCCCCTCTCCCTGTCTGCATCCCAAATGGCACCATATTCCTATAGTGCACTACTTTTGACTAGGGTTTTTGTCAATAGTAGTGCACTATATCAACTATGGGGAATAGGGTGTCATTTGGCACGCAACCCTGTCTTGTCACTGCACCAGTTAAGTTGCATGGAAGCATTGATCTWAGGTCAGTTTGTTCATATAGGGTACCTTTCTAGGTGGTCGGTGAACTTGCTAATGGTGTAGGCTATCTTCTCTCTGAGGCCACTGCACCAAACTTCATGTATAGGAATGGTGGGAAAGAAACACATGGACATTAAATGAACAAGCCTGCCCTCTGCTGGTATAGCATAGTAGGCTATTATCCCTTACATCTTTGCCTCTGAAGAAGCAAAGGCATTTAAATTGTACTCATAGCTATCTCTTGCAATATCGCTCACTCCTAATTACATGGTCACAAGGTTGCCAGGTAGGCTACAAGCCAAGTTGCAGGGTAGGACTATATCAAAATGAGGAGAATACATATACTCCAACTGAAGGCAGTAACCCTACCCAGCAGCGAGATCTAGTGGGTTTTTATATCAGACATTCAACAGACATTCGCTGTTAAATCTCTTGTCTGCAATAACTTTTGCATTGATTGTATCAGAACTCAGGATAAGACCCAGATGCATACAGCTATCAAATCAAATCAAATGTATTTGTCACCTACACATGGTTAGCAGATGTTAATGCAAGTGTAGCGAAATGCTTGTRCTTCTAGTTCGGACCATGCAGTAATATCTAACAAGTAATATAACCTAACAATTCCACAACAGCTACCWTATACACACAAGTGTAAAGGAATGAATACGAATATGTACATAAAAATATATAAATGAGTGATGGCCGAACGGCATAGGCAAGATGCAGTAGATGGGCAAGATGCATGAGAACATTATATAAAGTGGCATTGTTTAAAGTGGCTAGTGATACATTTAATTACATCAAGATGGCAAGATGCAGTAGATGGTATAGCGTACAGTATATACATATGAGATGAGTAATGTAGGSTATGTAAACATTATATAAAGTGGCTAGTGATGAATTGATTACATCAGTATACTTTAAAAGCAGGAAGCTCGCTGAGCGCCTCCAGGTTGTTTCGCTGGTCCGACGCAATCGGATCGCTACGGCGTTCAAGCTTGCTCTGATTCACGTGTGAGCTGGGATATCTGTGGATACATGTTGGGGAACAGCTGCTATTGACGGAATAACGGCTGTATCGGTGTGCGAGTTTATCTAACAAGTGGGTCGGTGATGGTTGTAACCCACTAGCGTCTATTAAAATATTGCCGCCAACGAGAAACGGTGATTGATGGCAGCATTCTGAGCAAAAC
>NC_036870.1:5337060-5394930 GCF_002910315.2 Salvelinus sp. IW2-2015
GGTATTGGCAGGCAGTCAACAGTCAATCACAGACTACAAAAAGAAAAACCAGCCCCGTCGCGGAAACACGATGCCTTGCTCCCCAGACAGACTAAACAACAATTTTGCTCGCTTTGAGGACAAATACAGTGCCACTGACACGCCCCACTACACAAAACCTGCGCCTCTCCTCTCACTGTAACAATGTTGAGTAAAACATTTAAAATGTTTAAACCCTCGCAGGCTGTTACTCGCAGGCCACATTCTCTCATTGACAAGGACTATCCTTTCTCTACTCACATGGCTTCACAGCAAGTCCTGACGAGCCACAAGGCATGGTGTGTGCAGACCAAGCTGGCTGGTGTAGGACTTAAGACGAGTATTAATAATCCTTATCCCAGTCTGCTGCCCCACATGCTTCAAGAGGGGCCCCACCATTGTTCCTGATTCCCAAGAAGTTAGTAAAACTGAGACTAAATGACTACCGCCCTGTAAGCACTTCACTTCCCGTCATCCATGAAGTCTTTTGAGAGACTAGTAAAGGACCATATTCCCCTCCACCCTACCTGACTCCCTAGACCAAACTCCAATTGTTACCGCCCAATAGGTCCACAGACGACGCAATCGCAATCCACACTGCCCCTACCCATCTGGACAAGAGATACCTAATGTAAGAGCCATGTTCATCGATTACAGCTCAGCACTAACACCATAGTCCCTCCAAACTCTCATTAAGCTCCGCAGACCCTGGTCTCGACCCCCGCCCTGTGCAACTGGGGCCTGACATCCTGACGGGCGCCCTCAGGTGGTGAGGGTAGGAAACAACATCTCCACCACCGCTGATCCGTCAGGCACTGGGCCCCACAAAAGGCTGCTTTCTCAGCGCCCTCTCCTGTTACTCTGTTCACCCATGGACTGTGTTGGGCACATGCACGCCTCCAACTCAATCATCAAGTTTGCAGACGGACACTACAAGTAGCTTGATTTAACCAACAACGATGAGACGGCCTACAGGGAGAGGTGAGGGCCCCTCGGAGTGTGGTGGCCAGGAAAATAACCTCACACTCAATGTCAACAAAAACAAAGGAGAATGATCGTGGACTTCAGAAAACAGGCAGAGGGATCACCCCCTATCTACATTGACGGGACAGTAGTGGAGAGGGTGGCAGAGTTTTAAGTTCCTCGGCGTACACATCACGGACAAAAACTGAAAAATGGCTCCACCCACACACCCCTGACAGCGTGGTGAATAAATTTGGTTGTCACCAACAACACTCACAAACTTTTACAGATGCACAATCGAGACGCATCTTGTCGCCTGTATCACCGCTGGTACGCAACTGCCTCCACCCATAACCCGGAAGTGTTCTCCCAGAGGGTAGTGAAGGTCTGCACAACGCATCACCAGGTTGCAAAACTTACCTGCCTTCCAGACCCTACACACTCAGATGTCACATGGGAAGCCAAAAAGATCATCAAGGACAACAACCACCCGACCCACTGCCTGTCCCTCACCCCGCTCATTCATCTTCACAGAAGCGAGTTCAGTACAGGTGCATCAACAGCGGGGGCGAGAGGCTGAAAAAACAGCTTCTATTCTCAAGGCATCAGACTGTTAAACAACCCATCGACTAACATTGAAGTGGCTCCTACCAACATACTACTCATCTTCCAACCACTTTTAATAATGCGAAAAAATGTTCTATAGGCAGGGAGCAACAAAATGGAGTTGTGGTCAGCTTTTCCGAAGGGAGGGCGGGGGAGGGCCTTATATGCGTCGCGGAAGTTAGAATAACAGTGGTCTAGGGTTTTGCCAGCCCTGGTAGCACAATCGATATGCTGATAGAATTTGGGGAGCCTTGTTTTCAGATTAGCCTTGTTAAAATCCCCGGCTACAATAAATGCAGCCTCAGGATATGTGGTTTCCAGTTTACATAGAGTCCAATGAAGTTCTTTCAGGGCCGTCGATGTGTCTGCTTGGGGGGGGGAATATACACGATTGTGATTATGATCGAAGAGAATTCTCTTGGTAGATAATGCGGTCGGCATTTGATTGTGAGGAATTCTAAGTCAGGTGAACAAAAGGACTTGAGTTCCTGTATGTTGTTATGATCACACCACATCTCGTTAATCATGTGGGTGTCTGAAGAAGGATGTTTTTACAGTGCTATTACACTGTGCGCATGAGCCACATTTGTAGTTCCCATTTGGGATGGGTGTCAAGAGTGTCTGAGTGGGCTCAGGAGGCATGTCAGATCTCACCAAAATATCTCCAATATTGCGACCACACTTATAGACCACCAGTGGGAGTTCCTTGAAGAGGTSTGCCGTTTTTTTGGTCTGATTGCAGAATATGCCAGTGCTTTTTCARGATTGCTTTCATTTTCTCCGAACCCTTGATGYACTTAGTGCAAAAGACGGTTGCGTTGTTTTTCTTCTTTGGTTGAGTTTTTAGTAATTCCYCTCWTGGTTTTTGAGATATTTTCATCATTGCAGCATCAWGAGTTTTGTMCTTGTAGCCTCTCATTTTGAATTGATCTGTCATTTTGTTAGCATTGCTGTCAAATTCTGACTGGTGGCCACAGATTCGTTTAACCCTGCATAACTGGCTATATGGTAGACCATTCTTGAGGGGAAGGGGATGCTACTATCCGTACATAGCAAGGTTATTGGATCTGTGGGCTTTGTGTATAAGTCTGTGTGTAATGCATCATTCTCTTGATAATCCATCATTCTCTTTGATAATCCATAAATCCAGGTAGTTTTTATTTCTCTCATCAGTCTGCATGGTGAATTTGAGGTATTCAGAGCTCTCGGCACCAGAGTTTGGAATTAATTTAGTTCCTGCTGACTTCCTTCCCAGAGCACAAAGACATCATCTATGTATCTCTTCCATAGAAGTATTTTAGAAAGTAAGGGGTGTGTCTCTGTTTTATAAAGGAATGCTTCTTCAAATTGTCCCACATACAGGTTTGCATAGTTGGGGGAAACGGGGAGCCCATGGCTACACCCCGAATTTGAAGGAAAAAGTCTGACTCAAAGACAAAGTAGTTATGGGATATACCAGTTCAGTAAGTTGTAAGATGCAATCATTGGATGGAGCAAGGGTAGAGTCTCTCTGCTGAAGGAAGTCTATCATTAACATTTAGGTCCACTTAGGCCTGTTTGTAAGCAATACGTCTTGTGTCATAAACTTTATTTTGCAGGAAGTGCACAGAGATACAGTATATCCAAATCTATTCTTTGCAGGTGCAGGGGCGCATAGGTTATGGTAGCATTACATGGATAGTGGCTCGAGAAAAGTAATTCATGCTTATATATCTATCTGACGACATCATTGTTAGCTTGCTCACTGTCACAATCTTTATTACGGTCTGCACGCAATGCGTAGTAGGGAACAAATCAAATCAAATTGTATTAGTCACATGCACCGAATTCAACAGGTGTAGACCTTACAGTGAAATGCTTACTTACGAGCCCTAACCAACAATGCAGTTTAAAAAATATATGGATAAGAATAAGAGATAAAAGTAACAAGTAACTAAAGAGCAGCAGTAAAATAACAATAGCAAGACTATATACAGGGGGTACCGGTACAGAGTGAGTGTGCGGGGGCAGGTAGTATGTACATGTAGGTAGAGTTATTAAAGTAACTATGCATAGATGACAACAGAGAGTAGCAGTGGTGTAAAGGGGGGGGGGGGGAATGCATTGTCTGGGTTCAGGAGTCTTATGGCTTGGGGGTAGAAGCTGTTTGAAGCCTCTTGGACCTAGATTTGGCGCTCCGGTACCGCTTGTCGTGCGGTAGCAGAGAGAACAGTCTATTACTAGGGTGGCTGGAGTCTTTGACAATTTTTAGGGCCTTCCTCTGACCCCGCCTGGTATAGAGGTCCTGGATGGCAGGAAGCTTGGCCCCAGTGATGTACTGGGCCGTTCGTACTACCCTCTGTAGTGCCTTGCGGTCGGAGGCCGAGCAGTTGCCGTAACAGGCAGTGATGCAACCAGTCAGGATGCTCTCAATGGTGCAGCTGTAGAACGTTTTGAGGATCTGAGGACCCATGCCAAATCTTTTCAGTCTCCCGAGGTGGAATAGGTTGCCCCAGTATCTATGCATTAGATGATGTATGTCTACTATGAGTATGACATGTCCCCTCGCTAACGACCAGGAAGCTCTGATTCAAACTYCCGTTAGTCAGCTCTGTAAGTGTTATAATGTCAAAATACGTTTGTTACTCACAAAATATTGAGTTTTGCTGAGCAACTATTTTCATTTACCTCTGTTACGGGCCGGTATCTACTTCCAAAAAACATCTAACTAAAATTTAGCAAGCAGCCGAAAAAAAATGCCTCTTTTGGCACCTCCAATGTATTGAGCTGTTGCAGACTTCTGACCTGTGCATGACAGTAATGAGTGATTCGGAGGTGCTGAATAGGCATTTTTTYGGTTGCTTGCGTATTTGTATTTATACCTTTTTTTGGAACCCGTTCGGTAATCCGTCTCTCATTCCTGATGCATTCAATTGCGCAACTGACTAGGTATCACCTTTCCCTTCCCTTCCCTATGGTATCTTTGCGGTGAGTTTACAACTTATTTTGGGGCTTTTGTTCCTTCCCATGACATATGTTCGGCTGATCTGGTTTTCCACCCTACTCATTATTTCCTTACTCTCAAGCACTCTAMTGGGTTGATGCTGCACTATCATTATAGCTCGCTTAAACACTAAATGATTTAGTTATGTTTCCATGTTAAACATCTTCTCGCTTGAACTCTCTCTGCTCCACGTCATCYTTTTTCTAGTCTCTCTTCTATACTTTCCAAATTCTGATTGACTTCTCACCTTTAAGTATATGCAACAGTGTAATCGTTCACCTCAACGCCACACTGGTCACTTGTTCAGAAYTGGAGCTGCAACCACAGTAGTTGGCAACACCACCTGTCGAGTTTCCAATTGCAGTCATGCATGTAGCGGTGGCAGCCATTCATTATTGCACCTTCTCAAATGGAACAGTGCAAGCCACTCAGCAGACCAACATTGGGTCAGACACTCTTGGGCACATGTCCCTATCGCTTCGCGTTACGGCATGCATGCCTGTGTTCGATGCAAAGCAAACGTCTCATTTTGTCAACACAACATGCGTGATTGGGTTCTACGTACAAGCATACGTAGCATTTCATCTAAACACATCAGCAAATGTTTGGCTGTCACGCTCAGCAGGCCATGCTTTATTGAGAAAAAATTCATATAATACTTTCCATGACAGCRTAATCTCTCTTTTGTTCTATTCTCCGCATGCATATCTTTTACATCTAATGAATCATTGTTTTCAATCTTAAGATCCAATTGTTGCTTCTCCCCGGCGAGTAACTTATATTATTTTTTGGAGGGTTTCGACGCCAGTAGCCCGGCATAGAGCTACCTGCCATCACATCATCTGGATCCGAAGATCCGAAGATGTCCCTTGGAGACGAGACCATATCCCCAAACGATTTAATAAAATGTCCTATTGCATTCCGTCTCTGTTGTAGATTGAAATGTAGTTTACGAAAGTTCAATCAGTAACGCAGGTCTGAATGCTCACATTAACTGAATACAGGAAGCATAATATAAGTCACAGTTCCCTATTYTATGTGCATAGTGGGAATGTACACTGAGTATATAAAAYATTAGGAACAMCTGCTCTTTCCATGACATAGACTGGCCAGGTGAATCCAGGTGAAAGCTATGATCCCTTATTGATGTCACTTGTTAMATCCMCTTCATTCAGAGTAGATGGASGGGAGGATAAAAGTTAAAGAAGGATTTTTAAGCGTTGAAATAATTTGTTTGTGTCAGGCGCATTTGCTTGTGTCAAGAATTGACACGCTGCTGGGTTTTTCCACACTCAACAGTTTCCCGTGTGTATTAACAATGGTCCACCACCCAAAGGACATCCAGCCAACTTGACACAACTGYGGGAAGCATTGAAGTTAACATGGGTCAGCATCCTTGTGGAACGCTTTCAACAGCTTGTGGAGTCCATGCCCCAAYGAATGAATGCTGTTCTGAGGGCAAATGTTTGGTATACTCAGTGTATATGTTAGAAGTCACAAATGTTATCACCATTAGCATAGCGTCATATCTCTCCTAATCTTTTCTGTTAGCCACGTGGGGACTGTCATTCGCCCATTTACCTCAACGCATATTCCTCTCACATACGGTCTCACTCTTRCAATTATCACCTTTCTGTGGTCATAAATCTTGGGATGTATTCACATGTCAAACTTACCCACGTTCTCTTTCTGGCTGGGATGCAGCGAAAGTTACCGACAACTCTCCACCTCCAACTATAACAACCTTATAAGGCCTGTCATTGGAACTCCTTTCTCCCAGCAGCCCGGCATAGGGCTACCTTCCATCACATCCTCTGGCTCCGAGGATCTTCCTTGAGAGACGAAGCCATTCCCCAAACTATTTAATAAAATATCACGTTGCATTCCGTCTCTGTTGTTCATTTAGTTAAGCCTGTACTAGACTGAATTGCATGTTGAATAGGCTCATGAATAGCCTCTTAGTGGCACTTTAACAACTATTTAATAAAATATCACGTTGCATTCCGTCTCTGTTGTTCATTTAGTTAAGCCTGTACTAGACTGAATTGCATGTTGAATAGGCTCATGAATAGCCTCTTAGTGGCACTTTAACATTTACATTTACATTTAAGTCATTTAGCAGACGCTCTTATCCAGAGCGACTTACAAGTTGGTGACGCAACTGGTTGATGTTATCATGTTTGTTCTTTCTTGCAGGGCCCGAAGACTCATTCCTCAGGGCCAAAGAGAGCTAGATCGAATTGCTGGTCAGGTGGGTCCCAACCTAACGTAGCAGACGTAAAATAAATGTCTGAGTGACGTTTCTCTCTTTCTGGGGAGGCTCTCTTCTGCACTATTGAACCAATCCAGTCAATATGGAGGAGGAGTTAAGATAAATATGGAGGAGGAGTTAAGATACATATGGAGGAGGAGTTATGATGGAGGTTAGAAGGGTGTGCCAATCAACTTAAAAGATGTCTCTCTACTTACAGCCTGCTTCTGCAAACAACAAGCAGTGAGTGAAGTTCACAAGAAGTATGATAGAAGAGAAGCATAGCTTCCTGTCATGTTTTCCCTGCACTTTGACCTCCATTTGAACTGCAAGTGAACCTTGTCGTGGAAAATTCTAATCAAGTGAGAGAGACTTTGTCATTTCTTCAAACAGCCATCGATTAGTTATTTCAATAATGTAGCTGGTCAACAACCCACCCGTAGGTGATTCGTTGAGAGCCCAATGATTCTGAGTTGGGKCTTGCCTTATATAGCCCAACCTTGTTACATTTCCTTAATCCACCACAACTGTCTCAATGTGCCGAACCAACAGATATATATATTCGGAGTCCTCTGTGTTCTCCTGCAAGTACTAAGAACTGAAGGAGAGACTTCATTCGGAACAGAGACACCTCGTTCTGAACATGCCGGTTTCAGAGTACAGAGRRTGGGGGTAAGAAYACGAGATGCGCAGAGCCSTGGTGAATTAGGTACAGAGTTATGTGAAAACTGCAACTTACACAACCAGAGTAACAGGATTGTACACACCTATMATTTATATAAACCTTAAAGTAATGCACATTTTCCCCTTACAACCTATTCTTAACAACCTGAAAAAGACAATAGTTGATATCCCTTGTGACAGGCTTGGAATGCATCTCAAATGGCACCCTATTCCCTATAYAGTGCACTACTTTGACCTATTGAGTCCTGTTGGCCCTGGTCAAAAGTAGTGCACTAAATAGGGAATAGGGTGGCATTTGGGGGGTAACATACTGTAGGCTACAGCTCATTGAGAGATGAGAGGTCTCTTAGATCATGTTCTTTGAAAATGTCAACATGTATTCCTGAAAGGAGGAGACCAATATTATCAACTAAACTGTCTGTGAACATCCTCCTTCTCAGACTGCTGTGAATCAAAATGTTGAGAAAACGCAACACCCCCCCAACAACTGTGTG
Source organism: Salvelinus sp. IW2-2015 (assembly GCF_002910315.2). Taxonomy (NCBI): domain Eukaryota; kingdom Metazoa; phylum Chordata; class Actinopteri; order Salmoniformes; family Salmonidae; genus Salvelinus; species Salvelinus sp. IW2-2015. The sequence goes on from NC_036870.1 coordinate 5,345,060, forward strand.
GCTCACATGCTGTTCCCATCACAATGTTTTATACCTGTCGGTGTTACGAAGAACAGTTTGAATCATTTTGAAGAAGAAAAAACACACGGATATAGGATTTATTGTAGGTCATTTTATAGGTATAGCCTAAACTTCTCTGGGGGTAGGGTATAGTCTGCGCGGGATATAGTGTGTGTGTGTTCCAAACGGTATATTACTGACAGGGTGTGAGAGTGCTGCACAGTATCCAAACGTATTGACTGATACACTGTCTGTTGACTCAGAGGTAGAGTGAATGTTTCTGATTGGCATAGTTAGTGTGACCTTGAATGAGTGTGTGAGCATTACAGTACATGTGTGTGTGTTCAACACTGTGTATGTGTGTGTGTGTGTGTGTGTGTGTGTGTGTGTTTAGTTGCTGCTCATGATATCGCTGATCCAGATGTTGTATTGGCAAACGCGGGCATAGACACTGGGGTGTCCCTCCTGGGCACACTCGTAACCCCAGGACACCACACCCTGCAGCTGACCATTACACACTAGGGGTCCACCGGAATCCCCCTGCGATGCGTGCGCCCAACACAACACACACACACACACACAACACAACACACACACACACACACACACACACACAACACACACACACACACACACCACACCCACACACCACACACACAACACACACACACCAGAGAGAGAAAGGCAGAGAGAGAGGATAAAAGGTCAAAAGTGAATATTCTCAGGAGACAGAATAATGTAACTGTAGTAAGATAATCTAAAGGAGAGTGTTGGGTAGAGGGTTATTATCAATACAAGTGGTAGAGGGGATGAAGAATGAAAGCAGGAAAAGGCTGTGGCTGAACCTGATAGTATAGTCAAACAGTCCTATATCGGTATCTCCACCCCCTTCTTCTCAGTGGTTTAGGCCGACTAACCTGACAGCTGCTGGCTCCTCCGTGCATGAATCCGGAGCATACCATGTTCTCTGTGAACAGATGGGGGTAAGCATTCGCGCAGATTCTGTGATCGATGATGGGCTGCCTCAGGCACTGGAGTTTAGTAGGAAAGCTGTCTGGCAAAGCAGAAATAAATCAATGAATATGCTGTGCCACACTTACTACACAGCCTCTCATTCAACATGCAGTATTCTTCACGAGAGGTGCTGTGTTGTGTGCATTCAAGTCAGCCCTAGACCGTTTGCGTTTGAAATGGTATGCATCGTGTACACAAAAAAAGCATACCCTTCAAGTAACTTTGCTTTAATCAAAGAAAGCACTTATTAACTTCAAATCCCAATCCCCTCTGATTTCCCCTGTAGTTTGTGTCCTCTAAATCATGGCATAGTTATGGAACTGTAGAAAGGGCCCATAGCCACTAATACAGGATCAGATTATTTTGTATTCGCCTAATAGTTTTACGTTTAAGATTGAGGGTTGGCTAGTCACATCCTAAGCCTACAGTTAGGTGCAACTTCTACGTTTAGCTCCCAGCCTCTCACTTACTTCCATTGGTGATGGTGTTGCCCCAGCCGGACACCAGGCAGTTCTCGTCGGCCTGGGGGCAGCGGGAGGGCARGGCCACAGTCTGGACGTAGCTGTAAAGTTCAATTAAAACATTTATATTCCACTTAAATAGCAGCAGTCAGTACAAATTGAAACCCACAAGCATACAAACGGCATAGGCCTAACTAAATACATATTTATTTATAAATTGATAAAAGGACAAAAAAAGGATCTTGAAGACTTAGAGTGACTCATTAGCAGGGTTGGGGAAGCTACTCTGAAAATATAGTTTTACCAAGCTACCAATTACTTCACGCTGTAAGAAGTTAAGATACATTAAAGCTAACCTTAAGAAAAATACACTTTACTTAACTAGTTACTTAGAAAAAGTAGTGCACTACATCAAACTACTCCGTGAAAAATGATCATATCTAAATTTGAAATGTCATAGACTACAAATTGCCAGTCAAAATGTGTAATTTAGCCTATTAAACACAAAAAGGTGAGAATTAGGTAYACAAGTGTTTCAAGTGAGAATTAGACAGGTCTGATGCCCAAAAAAAGAAAGTATGTAAATTCCTGCCTACTTCACCAATATGTTATTTTAGGAAGATGAGTAGTGTCGTCCCAGTAGTTAGCTACACCACTACATGGCAAAACAGTAATTAACTACCGAAAACACAAACAATATTTTTATTTCGTTCAACGACCACAGAATTACTACAAGATGTAACTAAATTACTAGTTGAACTAAATGTAGTTCACTACTCCACAACACTGCTCATCAATCACCTGTTGAGGGTGGCAGGCTTGCTCAGCTTGATCAGCATGATGTCGTTGTCCAGGGTGTAACTGTCGTAGTTGGGGTGCTTGATTAGCTCGGCGGAGTCGATCCACTGCTCGGTGACCTCGTTCTGCTCGATGTTGTGCTCACCCAGACGCACCTGGATACGACTGAGGATCAAGAGAGGGTTTTAGGAAATCCATCCTTTTGGAGTGAACGAAAAGTAAAGCACATATCTAAGATTGTGTGAAGTCCCGCTGTAAGGCCAGCCATACGATAATGTATGCACACGCTACTTGTAAGTCGCTTTGGGAAAAAAGCGACTGTGAAATGGCACATATTGAAATGTGGTTCTGTAGTAAACAATACATTTAGACTAATACCTGACCAACATCACCTATTATACCGGACTCTTTCCTGACCATATGATTATCTTACCAAGAAAGACTGTGTCCCACTTGTTATAGTCTATAACAAGTGKGGCCCAATTAAAAGCTAAAACACCAAGCGCTGACATCAAATAGGCCTACATCAGTTGAATTAACTCCCTGTCAGTACTTACGACTTGTGGCAGTGGGCAGCAGACACCACCCACTGGCTGGAGATCAGGGAGCCACCGCAGAAGTGGTAGCCAGCGTTCAGAGACACTTGGTAGGGCACCGAGTGGGCAGGGCACTCATACCCTCCGACAACCTTCTCATCGCTCTCCTCCMCCGGGGCAGCAACTGAAACAATCAGGTGTGGAGTTAAGCCCGATCAAACTCACATACAGAAGAGTAGATAAGAAGAGCCACAAGCTGATGGATCCATTAACAAAGAGGATTTTTTTTTAAACAGTTTAGCGAACAAGGATAGGCACATCAGTCCACTTTCCCTGTAGAGTGATTTGTTTTTCTTACATACTGCTCCGAGCAAAGCCAGAAGAATCAGGACTTTCATGTTTGTTTGTACGTATGGCGCTCACACAACCAAGGCTCCAACCGCCTTTATATACTGTACCAATCCACGCKATCTCCACTTCTTCAAGGTCCTGTTAAAACCAGTTCTTCCTGGGAATAGGGCATATGGCTCCAGAACASATGGATACGGGTGTAGTATGGAACCAATAGGCCTCCAACTAGGGGCCACGGCATGTTATCTACTGTATGACATTCCAAACGTAATGATAAACTATAGACTCAAGTAATTTGACATTTACCTAGACACCTGAAGTAATTGTGCGTCATATTCTCACATAATACATGATAGCTTGCAACATATAGGAATACTGTATATATCAGCACATTCTTTATAATTTATAAATAAATACTGTTCTGGGCGCTCCTTTCCTGTTCTAGCCAGGGTCAGCAAGGAATATTATGTCAACTCAGATAACCTCATCAGTTCTGCCCTTATCATATTAGTTGTGTTTGTTTAAATGTACTTCTGAGTAGCCTTGGGAAATGTTGGGACACAAATTAGATAGCATGTCCTAAGAGTTTAACAGTCCTTGAAACATGAGCCTGTGCAGTAGCTTGAAAAAAAAAGGTGTTCAATAACATGGGATAATTCAGATTCACACATATTCCTCTGAGTCACATYATGTTATCTACTGTATGACATCCCAAACGTAAGGATAAACTATAGGCCTCCAACTATGGGACTCCAACTAGCCGCGTCCTCAGAGCATGCGCAGACCAGCTGGCTGGTGTGTTTACGGACATATTCAATCAATCCCTATCCCAGTCTGCTGTCTCTACATGCTTCAAGAGGGCCACCATTGTTTCTGTTCCCAAGAAAGCTAAGGTAACTGAGCTAAACAACTATTGCCCCGTAGCACTCACTTCCGTCATCATGAAGTGCTTTGAGAGACTAGTCAAGGATCATATCACCTCCACCTTACCGGCCACCCTAGACCCACTTCAATTTGCTTACCGCCCCAATAGGTCCACAGACGACGCAATCACACTGCACACTGCCCTAACCCATCTGGACAAGAGGAATACCTATGTAAGAAAGTTGTTCATCGACTACAGCTCAGCATTTAACACCATAGTACCCTCCAAACTCGTCATTAAGCTCGAGACCCTGGGTCTCGACCCCGCCCTGTGCGACTGGGTCCTGGACTTTGACGGGACGCCCCCAGGTGGTGAGGGTAGGAAACAACATCTCCACCCCGCTGATCCTCAACACTGGGGCCCCACAAGGGTGCGTTCTCAGCCTTCTCCTGTACTCCCTGTTCACCCATGCCTGCGTGGCCATGCACGACTCCAACTCAATCATCAAGTTTGCAGACGACACAAACAGTAAGCTTTTGATTACCAACAACGATGAGACAGCCTACAGGGAGGAGGTGAGGGCCCTCGGAGTGTGGTGACAGGAAAATAACTCACACGCAACGTCAACAAAACAAAGGAGATGATCGTGGACTTCAGGAAACAGCAGAGGTAGCACCCCCTATCCACATCGATGGGACAGTAGTGGAGAAGGTTGGAAGTTAAGTTCCTCGGCGTACACATCACGGACAAACTGAAATGGTCCACCCACACAGACAGCGTGGTGAAGAAGGCGCAACAGCGCCTCTTCAACCTCAGGAGACTGAAGAAGTTTGTCTTGTCACCAAAAAAACACTCACAAACTTTTACAGATGCAGAATCGAGAGCATCCTGTCGGGCTGTATCATCAACTGCTCCGCCCACAACCGTAAGGCTCTCCAGAGGGTAGTGAGGTCTGCACAACGCATTAACGGGGCAAACTACCTGCCCTCCAGGACAACTACACACCCGTCACAGGAAGGCCAAAAAGGTCATCAAGGACAACAACCACCTGAGCCACTGCCTGTTCACCCCGCTATCACCCAGAAGGCGAGGTCAGTACAGGTGCATCAAAGCTGGGACCGAGAGACTGAAAAACAGCTTCTATCTCAAGGCCATCAGACTGTTAAACAGCCATCACTAACATTGAATGGCTGCTGCCAACATACTGACTCAGATCTCTAGCCACTTTAATAATTCAAAATTGGATGTATTAAATGAATCACTAGTCACTTTAAACAATGGCACTTTATATAATGTTTACAACACCCACAAGGGTGCGTTCTAAGCCTCTCCTGTACCATTGTTCCTGTCATTACTCATCTCAAATGTATATACTGTACTCTATACCATCTACTGCATCTTGAATAATGCCGTTCAGCCATCGCTCATCCATATATTTATATGTACATATTCTTATTCATTCCTTTACACTTGTGTGTAAAAGGTAGTTGTGAAATTGTTAGATTACTTGTTAGATATTACTGCATGGTMAGAACTAGAAGCACAAGCATTTCGCYACACTCGCATTAACATCTGCTAAACATGTGTATGTGACCAATAAAATTAGATTTTCTTTAATTCAGGCTCTAGAGTAAATTGACATTTGCCTAGACACCTGAAGTAATTGTGTGTGTTCAATGACTCAAATTCATTGACTCAAAAAGTAATATTCACACATGGCTTCGTTGTTTAACAACAAAATCGACACGTGCGCAYCTATGGGGCAAAACAGATGGGATTTGCTTAGATTGACAGCATGTAAACTATATATCATCTCCAATGTTTATTGAAAATAAATACATTTGCACAATGAGCACTTGTCTCAAATACATTGTTACAGTTGTTGGTTAGCTAGCTAGCGAATTTTTGACATATTAGCATAGACATGACAGTCAAAACACCTCAAAATAAGGCATCGATTCAAGAACAAGATAATATTTGCTGAAATGAGCCATCTATGATTACCCACATGGCAGCTTCTTGTCATTGTTGCTAGCTACAGTATCTGGCCATCCAGAATCACAACAACACACTGCCTTCTGCTCCATTAAAGTGTGCGCATTGTTTTCGTAACGTACAGCACGCATAAAGCAACTATTTCTGTCTTACAATCTCTCTCCACCAGGTGTAGCACTTCTCTCATCGTTTAAAAACAAGAAATGGACAGTGACGGGGGTAAGGGGATACCTAGTAATTTTTTTCGTCATCATTGCATGCGATCATCATTCTCAAAGCCGCTGTTTACTTYTAAGATCACCGCCCTAAAAACCCGATTCAAATTCGACACAAACCTTCAAATAGGTATGTAATGACACATTATAAAAACTCTTTATAGTGTTTTATTTACATTTTAGGGGCGATAAGGTGATAAGTTGGACAGATCGRGTGAAAAAAGCWATTTTTGGCCTGCCTGGTGACATCCCCATGCGGTATAAGTTAATAGACCCATAACAGAGAGTTTCAAACCTCTCTGCCAATAACAGGTAGTTTTCAAGTGACATATCCCTCCCATTAGGTCCCTCACTCAGGCCACTCACAGACAGCCCTAGTGAAATTCTTGCTAGAGAAATTGCTTTTTGCTAATAAACTATTTATTTTTAACCATTTTAATTTAAAAACAATCACAGTAAGGTACTTAATTGTCAACTAGAAATGATTTGATATTGATATATCAATAGCTTCATTGGACCTTTAATGCAGTGGGAATCTATTTGTTTCCATATTGCCAATATTTCACCATATAACATTTTTATTACATGTAGAAATGTAGAGCTAGAACTATCACCGAATAAGATCAGAACATTATATGGTATTTATGTTTTCCGTTCATTTGAGGTTGTCTGCATACAGTTGGATGTACACAATATATGGACTGGGACATGGATCTATCTCAACATAAGTCCACTTTTGAGGTCTGAAAACGTCTGACAAACTTTGATTTTGGAGTGTGATGACCCTTTACAAGCAGAACAGAGCCTCRTTTCTGAAGGAGTTTAAAAGAAAACAGGATAAATATAAAAATMTAGTTTTATTAGGTTTACTTCAGCACAGATCCTTTCTCTAGATTCTCAGCTGGATTTCCGCTTAAATTTGAATACATTTTGGATATACTTTAGTCACTTCATCACAGGCAGTCCTGAGAGAGCGAGAGGGCATTAGTTCAAACCATGTTATACCAACACAGCCAGAGTAAGAACTAAGCAAAACGTAACAGTGCATATCAACTATATCGTTTTAGGTTATGTCCCAAATGGCTCCCTATTCCCTATTTAGCAAACTACTTTTGACCAAAGCCGTTTAGGGAATAGCCCACTAGGCACAGACGTCAGTTCAACGTCTATTCCACGTTGGTTCAACGAAATTTAATTGAAATGACGTGGAAACGATGTGGATTTAAACCGTGTGTGCCCAGTGGGAGGGTGCCTTCAGGGATGCAGCGTACCCACTGGGCACACCACGTCATTTCAACGTGGAGAATTGGGTAATATTTGGTAGATACTTTGATCAATGAGATTCCAACCTATTTTCACACACTCAAAAAGACAGACAAACGTTTGTTGAATTCCCAATGTGTTATTACAATGCTTTCAGAAAATCAATGTCAGATTATTTTTTATTTAGTTGTCACCTAAACGTGTTTTCACTGCGCTTTCAACCCTTTAAAAGGACACCAAAGTTCAAATGTTTTATTATCACATACACCGGAAAGGTGCAGTGACGTGTTGTTTTACAGGGTCATTCACAGTAGAACAGCACCCCTGGAGAAAATTAGGGTTAACCGCCTTGCTCAAGGGCACTTATACAGATTTTTCACCTTATTGTCTTGGGTATTCGAACCAGCTACCTTTCAGTTACTGTCCCAATGCATTAACTGCTAGGCTACCTGTGGTACAATGCCATGTCAGATATTTTGTTTATTTATACAACAACTTAATGTGTTATCGCTGTGCTTGACGTAATAGCGCAACCAAATTACCTGGATTGCAACTAGTTGAGATTCCATTCCAGTACATGGTGCAAGTGATCAATGTCGTTTGAGATTCTGGGTAGATTATTTTAGCAATTGTGAAGATTTTCACGGACCTGTGACTCTGAACACGCACACTTTCTACGATTACATAAGAAGACATTTATTGTTACAGTAACCTCAATGTGGCAATGGATGTGTTACTCAGGTTGAATAAATACTGTTACATAAGTTTGTAAGATAGTAAATAACCTTATGTTAAGGCTGTCTTACAAAAGTCATATTRAATTTGTATCAACATTTAAAAATAAGATTTATCTCTTGCCTATTCTTTAACTTTATTTTTGGTTGAAATGGAGACGTGAATCCAACATACAGTATCATTTGCAAAAGTGCCAATGAAACCAAATATCAAATCAAATGACATTTTATTGGTCACAAGCACCGAATACAACAGGTGTAGACTTTACATTGAAATGCTTACTTAAGAGCCCATTCCCAACAGTGCAGATTTGAAAAGTAAGACAAATATTCGCTAAATAAAAAAAGGAAATAGTAACACAATAAAAACAATAACGAGGCCGTATACAAGGAGTACCAGTAACGAGTCACTTTTCAGGGGTATGTGGTAGTTAAGGTAATTGAGGTAACACAGTATGTACATGTGGGTAGGAGTAAAACTGACGAGGCAATCAGGATCAGTGGAGGCTGCAGAAGGGAGGACGGCTCATAATAATGGCTGGAACGGAGCAAATGGAATGGCATCAAACGAATGGAAACCGTRTGTTTGATRTATTTGATACCTTTACACTAATTACGCTCCAGCCATTATCACAAGCCTGTCCTCCCCAATTAATGTGCCACCAACCTCCTGTGATCAGGATATATAATAAACAGAGTAGCAGTAGCATATGTAAAGTGTGTCTATGTGCGAGTGTGTGGCATCAATCTGCAATGTGTCTTGTGTGTGTGAGCGTATGTTGTGTGTGTGTGTGTGTGTGTGGTGTGTGTGTGTGTGTGTGTGTGTGTGTGTGTGTGTGTGTGTGTGTGTGTGTGTGTGTTGTGTGTGTGTGTGTGTGTGTGTGTGTGTGTGTGTGTGTGTGTTGGAGTGTCAGTGTAATATGTGTGAGTGTTTGGGTAGAGTCTAGTGAGGGTACATAGTGCCAGTGCCAAGGGAGTCAATGCAAAACAATTATCTTCTGCTTGGATAGCTACATTGACTGAAGTGTACAACAGTTTCCTGAGTAAACATGGGCCAGTATCCCTATGGAACGCTTTCGACACCTTGTAGAGTCCATGCCCCAACAAATTGAGGCTGTTCTGAGGGCAAAAAGGGGGTGCAACTCAATATTAGGAAGGTGTTCCTAATGTTTTGTACACTCAGTGTAGAATTGATCAAATATGGTTACATGTCATTTGCTCGGTCGAACCTACACCTTGGAAAGACTTCGATAGCAACAGTGAATCTATTAAGTACAGATTTCTCAAAAATCATTCTCACGATAGCACATTGGCAATAGTATCCGGGTTTGGCTAAAACATGGGAGACCGATGGGATAGCTGTAGATAGATCAACTCTGCAGTAGGAGGTGCTGGCCAGCCTTTTGTTTTTCTCAAAGATCTGTTGTTTCAAAGATACAAATTCAACATAAGGTTAGTCTATGTTGAAAATCGTTACCATGATGACAATCTTGTGGTCCCGTGTGGCTCAGTTGGTAGAGCATGGCGCTTGCAACGCCAGGGTTGTGGGTTCATTCCCCACGGGGGGACCAGGATGAATATGTATGAACTTTCCAATTTGTAAGTTGCTCTGGATAAGAGCGTCTGCTAAATGACTTAAATGTAAATGTTGTGGTTGAAATGTTACACTTACAACAAGTTTAGTCTTTTTTTTTTTTTTTTTAAATCCAATGTCTTTTCCACGTAACAATACATTGACAAATTATGTTGAAACAATGATTTAACTTACTTTTAGTGAACATAAAATAACTTTGGGTCAACTGAAAAGCTCAAAAACACTTAGAAACATGTAAAGTGTTGGTCCCATGTTTCATGAGCTGAAATAAAAGAACCCAGAAATGTTCCATACTGTCACGTTTACTCCTGCTCCCTCTCTCCAGCGCTCGACGTCGCCAGTTTACTTATTATTACGCACACTTGCCACCATCATTACACGCACCTGCACCTCATGAGACTCACCTTGACCCCATCACCTTACCTCCCCTATATCTGTCACTCCCTTTGGCTCTTATTGTTTCTGTTTATATGTTTCATGTCTGTATGTATGCTACTCATGTTTCTTGTTTTGTTCCATAATCGTTTATTTATTAAATTCACTCCCTGTACTTGCTTCCCGATTATTAGAGTACACGTTATACGTACATGCGCACAAAAAGCTTATTTCTCTCAAATTTTGTCCACAAATTTGTTTACATCCCTTTTAGTGAGCATTTCTCCATTGCCAAGATAATCCATCCACCTGACAAGTGTGGCATATCAAGAAGCTGATTAAACAGCATGATCATTACACATCTGGGGACAATAAAAGGCCACTCTAAAATGTGCAGTTTTGCCACACAACACAATGCCACAGATGTCTCAAGTTTTGAGGGAGCATGCAATTGGCATGCTGACTTCAGGAATGTCCACCAGAGCTGTTGCCAGAGAATTGAATGTTAATTTCTCTACCATAAGCCACCWCCAACGTCGTTTTAGAGAATTTAGTAGTATGTCCAACCGGCCTCACAACTGCAGACCACGTGTATGGCGTTGTGTGGACTAACGGTTTACTGATGTCAACGTTGTGACCAGAGTGCCCCATGGTGACGGTGGGGTTATGGTACAGGCAGGCATAAGTTACAGACAACGAACACAATTGCATTTTATCGATGGCCATTTGAATGCACAGAAATACAGTGACTAGATTCTGAGGCCCATTGTGAGGCCCATTTTTTTGTCAGGTACCTTTGACCAACAGATGCATGTCTGTATTCCCAGTCACGTGAAATCCATAGATTAGGGAATATGTTGGAATATGTTCCGCTATTCTTCCGATGGCATTGAGGAGTACATCACATCAGTCACTGGCTTTATCAATAAGTCCATCGAGGACGTCGTCCCCACAGTGACTGTACGTACATACCCCAACCAGAAGCCATGGTTTACAAGGCAACATTCGCACTGAGCTAAAGGGTAGAGCTTCCGCTTTCAAGGAGCGGGACTCTAACCTGGAAGCTTATAAGAAATCCCACTATGCCCTCCGACGAAACATCAAACAGGCAAAGCATCAATACAGGACTAAGATCGAATCGTACTACACCAGCTCCGATGCTCGTCGGATGTGGCAGGGCCTGCAAACTATTACAGACTACTAAGGGAAGCACAGCCGAGAGCTGCCCAGTGACACGAGACTACCAGACGAGCTAAATTACTTCTATGCTTGCTTCAAGGCAAGTAACACTGAAACATGCATGAGATCAGCTGTTCCGGACGACTGTGTGATCACTCTCTCTGTAGCCGATGTGAGTAAGACCTTTAAACAGATCAACATTCACAAGGCCGCAGGGCCAGACTCCAACCACCCTAGTCATAGACTGTTCTCTCTGCTACCGCACGGCACGCGGTACCGGAACGCCAAGTCTAGGTCCAAAAGGCTCCTAAATAACTTCTACCCCCAAGCCATWAGACTCCTGAACAGCTAATCAAATGGCTACCTAGACTGCATATTGCAGATTAATGTAAGTACAAAAAAAATTGCGTGGTTCTCTACCTGTGTAATTTATTGAAATTTGGTTGGTTTCTGAAGGAGAAAATGTTATGTAATTCAACACACACACCACTCATAGAGGGCAACGATGAGCACAGTGATGGCTACCAGCTTGTTCATTATGAGTTGGCTGTGGTTGTCCAGGTAGACCTGCTGTCACAGCAGTTAAGCCTCGTTCACACTGGCAGTTTGAAGTGACTCAAGTCCTATTTAAAAAAAATCTGATTTGAATCTGTTCTTTTTCCTGCAGTTTGAACAACCAAAAAGAACATGGATTCGGATATTTCAAGCCACAGATACAAATCTGATTGCTGGTTATGTGACTTGTCTCTGAATGGTCAAATACGATTTATTTGCCCTCAAGTGTTTTTTAGACTGTTATTTGGCACATCTTGTGGCTTGCTAGCTACTCTGTTGACAGTTTAACAAGAACATGTGGTAGCTAACTAGCTTGTTAATTGTTTTTAAACAAATTAGTGAATGTGCTAGAAAGCTAAACCGCAACCTAGCTAGCTAGTTGACTGCAGTGGCTAGCCAAAAATGACTTCGATCATCTTATCCTTTGAGGCTTTAAAAGTGTTCTTACACTATGATTTTGAACATTCCACGTCTCCTTAGCTTGCTACATAACTTCTGAGTGATTGGAACCACGAGCACCACCACCAATCAGCCTACATACACCCGTCGTTACTATGACAACACGCGTAGCCATGTCAGCAAATGACTGCTGTCTGAACACCAACAAATCCGATTTAGTCACTTGTAACTTGCTGTTTGTAGTCAGTATTTCAAATGGATTTTAAAGCAAAACTGATTTGATCTTTCAGGCCTGCAGTGTGAACAAGGYTTTAGAGCCTGCTTTTATGTAGAAATAAGTGACTTGGACTAGCCTTTTGGACTGTGAAGGATGGTTTTGTTCTCTTTTTAACAAAAATATATGCCTTATAGAAATAGGACATGTTAATCACAAAACATAGCGTGACTGCAGAAAAGCTGTTGYTAATCTAGGGTGTCGACTGTGCTAACCACAAGGTTGAGACAAGATGGAAAATTACTGAATAACAAGAAAACAGGAACTGAGCAATGTAGCAACCGACAACTCAGCTCACTCTTCACAACAAACACTTCCGGATATCTGGATCCTGTGTGCTGTGAGGCTGGGACCAGCCTGGGCACCACCGATAGGCTAGCAAGTTTAAACCACGCTAAGCCTCTACTGTGACAGGCCAACTCTCAAGTTGGAACTACCTCTGTCACAGTATAAAAGAAGATGTCTGTACTATTTCAGTCAGTTCTCTGCTTTACCCTGCGTGGTGATACAGTGAACCCGTATATACGAAAATTGCATTTACCGCTTGTGTTAAATAAAAATACTTAAAGTATATTCGGTGACTCTGAATCACATTTTATCCTGATACCAGATTCGATTGACGCAACCCTTTACAGGACTCACCAAGCAGTCTAGTTTCTTTTAGGGGCCAACCTCTTCATGTTGGAGAGAAAACTGTACGTTTTAAAGCAGGTTTTCTGCAGTTCTATACATTTTGCAATTTTATAAAAAAATATATGCAATTCTCTACTCAACCTTCCACAAGACATAGTCCCGACACAAATCTAGGGCTGCTACCCAAGCCGGCTGGTCGTTCGACCCAGTCGTTCAGTCTTTTTGTTCTGTGTCTATGGACGAGACCCAGTCGTTCGTTCTAAATGTTCCATTGACATATTGGCTGGCAACGTTATTATCCCTTGCTTGCTAGCCAGAATAACAAAGTAGCAGCCAGAGTGCAGAGTGCAGCCAGAAGTGCAGCCAGAATAACAAAGTAGCTGCATTTGTTAAAGCTGTTTCCTAGTGACATTTATTTGGATACATCCATAACAATGAGCTGAGGCGCGATTTCGCCTGGCATAGAAAATGAGCTCACTCGTCTGTCAGGACACTGTTGTTCAGTGGCGCTAGCCAACAACACAGCTAACGCAATCACTTCGAACTGAAGCTGTAAAGACTGCAAACCAGCTGCACTTCGTTTCGTTWGACATTTCTTTGCATATATCCATAAAAAAAATGCCAGCTGATTCAYGATTTCAACTTGTCTGTCTCGTCCCGACTCCGGTTAAGTTCATTACTATGGGACAGCTGGAGATCGAATTTGAATATTGAAACAATGTTGCAAATGTTGGAGACAGACAGCAAGGTTTATACAAATCTCCGTTGTTGAAAACCACATTTTTGTCTAAAAGAAATTTGAGATAATGTCTAGATACTTTTCATAGTGGAGATTAAGTTTATAAATTGCTGGGCTTATGAGACAGTGGATTGCACAGTCAGATGGAACAGAGTAAAGATTTTGCCAGTGGTAGTTTGTGGAATAGACACCGGCTGGAAAGCGGTTTTAACCAATCAGCATTCAGGATTAGWCCCACCCCTAGTATAATATGTTCATAACACTGTCATGACCCATATATTTACACCTGTTGTGACATATATTGTGTTATTTTATGGCTGGTTATGACACCTACATAATTGTCAAAACGTAAATTGATAAAAATCTTTATTTTTCATGTCAATAAATGTCCTTTCCTTGTAATKAATTCTTTAGTCATGTYTTTTCATATTTTAAATCACTTGTAAAAAAATACACTTTATGACACTGTCAAGAAGCACTCTTTCTAAAGTTATCCGCCGCCATTGTTGCAACCCCTATTACCAGTCTGTTCAACCTCTCTTTCGTATCCTCCGAGATCCCTAAAGATTGGAAAGATGCCGCGGTCATCCCCCTCTTCAAAGGGGGTGACACTCTAGACCCAAACTGTTATAGACCTATATCCATCCTGCCCTGCCTTTCTAAAGTTTTCGAAAGCCAAGTTAATAAACAGATCACTGACCATTTCGAATCCCACCGTACCTTCTCCGCTGTGCAATCCGGTTTCCGAGCTGGTCACGGGTGCACCTCAGCCCCGCTCAAGGTACTAAACGATATCATAACCKCCATCGATAAAAGACAGTACTGTGCAGCCGTCTTCATCGACCTGGCCAAGGCTTTCGACTCTGTATCCTTATCGGCAGACTCAACAGCCTTGGTTTCTTAAATGATTGCCACGCCTGGTTCACCAACTACTTCTCAGACAGAGTTCAGTGTGTCAAATCGGAGGGCCTGTTGTCCGGACCTCTGGCAATCTCTATGGGGGTACCATTGGTTTCAATTCGTCGGGCCGACTCTTTTCTCTGTATATATCAACGATGTCGCTCTTGCTGCGGGTGATTCTCTGATCCACCTCTACGCAGACGACACCATTCTGTATACATCTGGCCTTTCTTTGGACACTGTGTTAACTAACCTCCAAACGAGCTTCAATGCCATACAACACTCCTTCCGTGGACTCCAACTGCTCTTAAACGCTAGTAAAACCAAATGCATGCTTTTCAACCGTTCGCTGCCCGCACCCGCCCGCCCGACTAGCATCACTACTCTGGACGATTCTGACTTAGAATATGTGGACAACTACAAATACCTAGGTGTCTGGTTAGACTGTAAACTCTCCTTCCAGACTCATATTAAACATCTCCAATCCAAAATTAAATATAGAACCGGTTTCCTATTTCGCAACAAAGTCTCCTTCACTCACGCCGCCAAACATACCCTCGTAAAACTGACTATCCTACCGATCCTTGACTTCGGCGATGTCATTTACAAATCGCTTCCAATACTCTACTCAGCAAACTGGATGCAGTCTATCACAGTGCCATCCGTTTTGTCMCCAAAGCCCCTTATACCACCCACCACTGCGACCTGTATGCYCTAGTCGGCTGGCCCTCGCTACGTGCTCATCGCCAGACCCACTGGCTCCAGGGCATCTATAAGTCTATGCTAGGTAAAGCTCCGCCTTATCTCAGCTCACTGGTCACGATAACAACACCCGTAGCACGCRCTCCAGCAGGTATATCTCACTGGTCGTCCCCAAGGCCAACACTTACTTTTGCCGCCTTTCCTTCCAGTTCTCTGCTGCCAATGACTGGAATGAATTGCAAAAATCGCTGAAGCTGGACACTTATATTTCCCTCACTAACTTTAAACATCAGCTAACTGATTGCTGCAGCTGTACATAGCCCATCTGTAAATAGCCCACCCAATCTACCTACCTCATCCCCAWATTGTTTTTATGTACTTGTCTACTCTTTTGCACACCAGTATTTCTACTTGGATATCATCATCTGCTATTTATCACTCCAGTGTTAATTTGCTAAACTGTAATTACTTCGCTACTATGGCCTATTTATTACCTTACCTCCTCACGCCATTTGCACACACTGTATATAGACTTTCTTTTTTTTCTATTGTGTTATTGACTACACTTGTTTATTCCATGTGCAACTCTGTGTTGTTTGTGTCGCACTGCTTTGCTTTATCTTGGCCAGGTCGCAGTCGTAAATGAGAACTTGTTCTCAACTAGCCTACCTGGTTAAATAAAGGTGAAATAAAAAATACAAATAAAAAAACTATGACCAATCATATAAGCCAGATAGGGTTATCATGTACATGCCCTTATATCAGTCATCAGTAAAAAAAGAGGGTGTCTTCTCCTGCTCCTGCATTCATCAGTAACAGAGCATTGGGGCCGGCACATGTCTGACAGCAATGTGTACGCAATTACAATAATGAATATGGTCAATAAAATAAAAAGTTAACATAGCCTACGTGTTAACAGTATGTTTATGGTGTAATGGAATGTTTTGCCTTTTGTATAGGTTTTGACATTTATGTAGGTGTCATWACAGCCATAAAATAACACATATGTCACAACAGGTCTAAATACATGTCATAACAGGTAATGACAAGTTGTCAGCTTTTATGTCATATGAGATTGGATACTTTTCCCACCACTGCTTATGYCACGTTAATGATGTGAGAGTGACTAACAAAATCAAATGGGGGCCCCCTKGAGGTCAGGGCCCCTGGKCACGTGACCTGCCKCACCCRGTCGGTATTCGTYCATGATTACTATAAGTTTAGATAACTGGCTAGATTCATTTACCAATCTAAAAATGGTTAGCTGACATGGCTAATTGAGTGACTATCAGTGACAAAACAAGAGAAACTGCTGATGCTCAACCAAATTTTAAAGTACACTAAAGTATCAAAACAGCCACTGTCAATTAATCAACGCATTACTGACCACTGGTGAACCACTGTGTCTCGCGACCCCCGTTTCAGTCCCCAGTATGTATGTACCAGGGGGCTAGGGTCAGCCTGTCTTATCTGGTGCACTGTGAGCTCAATCATGCTCCCACTAATTTCTCCCCCAACCCCRCCCTGTTACCTAACACAATCACAAAGTGTACATCAAGACAGACAGCAGAGCTTATAACAATCATTTAAAGTTGTATTGAATCGAATCAAAAACAAATCCCTCACTAACATTTCTTCAAACCTTTCAAGATCTTTATTAAGCCAAGAACATCAAGAATAAAATAAAAAGTGCGTAGAAAAAATGTAACAGGTTTAGAAATGTTGTATACAACTATGTACAGACAAAGTTCGCTTTGTGCCAAGGTAACAGAACCATGTTCAACACGCAGTGAGAGATTAATTTTTATTTTAAATATTTTTAAATAATCCTACAGAAATAACACAACTGCATTTATTCATTACTCTGGGGCAGAGACCCCTCCAAACCCCAACTAAAATCCAAAACATGTAGATTGTGTCCTTTGATGCATGCACAGCCAGCTCAGTGCCCTAAATTGGGTTGCACATTCGAGCCAGCACAGCACCAGTTGGAAACCAAGAGCAAGTTACAATATCCATATTAGCATATCACTTAGAATGAAGCCGGATTGGCCATGCATTCTAAGTGGTATGCTAGTCAATGCTCGACTTGGGCCGGAACAAACAGAAACTGAGTTCCAGCACCTCAAGCACTGGCTGAAGTAGTTATTTTAACAGAGTCCAAACATGATCTTCTCTTGTTTATGTCATGGTGAGCCACAGAGGTAGTACACTCGCGTGAGACAGGGGAGAGGAGTGTCACTGTCAGCTAAGTAGAGGGGGAAAACAGAGAAGATAAAGGACGACTAACTGAACATAGGCTTTGACCAGGTATCGTACGGTAAGTTTCATGCCCCTGTTTAAAATTAGTGGGTGTTCAGTAGCGAATATAAACCAGGTTAATATTTGACAACACATATTTATTTATTTTCATTAGCATTATGATTATTCATTTATACCAATATACAACAATACATATACAAATTGGGTTGTAAAATGATAGGGAGGGAGTAGAGTACTATCAAAGCATTTTTTCCCCTCACCCCAAACCATATCACTTTCCTCAATATTAAAGTCCGGAAGATCATGAACAAAACAGCACAAAAACAATAGTGAAAAAAAGTATACCTGGCAGACTAAAAACAAGTTGAATTATTTCTTTCTAGAGGGGTGCGTCACAAGATATGTTTTCACAGACCTAAAGCATGACATTCTAATTTCAAGTACAGGGGAGAAATGAGCGAAGAACGTTAAAAGGTAGACTCAGCGATATGATGTAGATGCAGAAAGTAAACAGCATAGTGGGTCAATTTCCGCCACAACTAGAGCACTTAAGAACGAGGTTCAACTTCGCCACTGTTTTGGTGCCCTTGCTAACACACCGTAACCTTGTGAACTGACCTTGTGCGCACATGTGCAGACACTTGGTTAGATTGAAGTCTTGCTATTCGTGGCCACGTSATTTCGCCGAGTCTACCTTCAATCATGTAGGGATTTCATTAAAAACATAGGTGAAAACAAACCTTTTGGGGAGTTTTCATCAGCACCTTCATAAAAGAACAACCTGAACCTGCCCCATGCTCATAAGAGTCTGGCTATGTTCTAAATGTCACCGTATTCCCTATGGGCCCTGGACAAAAGTAGTGCACTAYGTAGGGAATTTGGGATGCAGCCTGTTATAATGGTCTCCCATAATATCGAAATGGACAATTAAAATATAGCTGCTCTAAAAATGTATACTGGAGGTGGCTTGGGTCAAAGTAAAAAAATAAAACAGGCTTTTCTTCGTCCAATTTACAGGTCAGTATTGCCTTTTATGTACAGCAACGCTTGCGCTTATGGCCATGGAACATAAGGTGCTAAAATCAGTTGCCTCCACTTGAATGTAGCCTTCTATTGTCATAGCTACAATACCATGGAATTCCTCTTTAAAACAGAGTAATTGACTGATGAGAAACAACTGAAATGAAGTACATAACCAACCACATCTCTGGTCCAAGTGATTAGCACCACAAATGTGGAATATTTAGCTCCATTTTTAGTAGAGGCCATTGGCGACTGAGTCAAGGACGTAGACAAACCAAGCGAGTTGACCATGAGATTGCGTAATGTCACCAGTGTCCGAAATTACTGAGGTCTGAATCAACTGGGTTGCCTTGCAGGCCTAGAATAACTGCCTGTAGCTGTAGACATTTTGTCTCACAAACACTGATAGCTCTTCATACCACAAACGTGTTGTATCATTTGGCGCCCTTTTTGGTTTCTGCGACAGAGGGAGCGGCTCAAGAAGCCCTCTAGGACAGGGTTTTGAGAAACTCGGTCCTGGGGCTCCCCCTGGGTGCACGTTTTTGGTTTTGCCCTAGCACTACACAGCTGATTCAAATAACCAATTKATCACCAWGCTTTGATTATTTGAATCAGCTGTGTAGAGCTGGGGCAAAAACAAAAAACGTGCACCCAGGGCCCCGGGACCGAGTTTGGGAAACCCTGCTGTAGGATAGAACCCAAAAATGTCCACCAGTCAGTCTTTAAATTAAAAATGMGTCATATCAGTCAGACTTTAAATTAAACTAACTACGGAGGAGGCTCCAATTCATCAGTACTTATTGGCAACACTCCTATCGCCATATCATTGCATTTTCCCTGGTCTCTCCATATTCCTCTATGAATTCAAGTACTCCTCCAACGTGGCGCGTTTGGCTGGTCTTTTAGTTGAGGAAGCGGCGGCAGCGCCTGGCCGCACAGTTGCAGTGCAGCTTGCTGCCGTCACCCTCAATGGGGAACTTGTAGTCGTAGGTGAGCTCCTCGCCGCGGTAGATCTTACGCAGGGCGAAGATGACGATGTGCTTGTGGCTGTCCACGAGGATGACGCGTGAATAGCAGTTGGGCTCGCACGAGTGGTTGATGAAACGGGCGGCGTTGCCGTGCATGGTGGCGTCGACCACATCAAAGTCATCAATGCGGAACATGTAACAGCCGATGCCCTGACGAGGAGATAAGAGGGTTTTTAGATAGTACTTGATTGAAAACCCAAAGGGGAAATGYTTGCACCAGCTCTTAAAAACACCAATACACAAAAGACACACACTAAAAACCGCACACCATGAACGCAAGTTAAAAATCTAAGTGCGTAGATTAAAATGTATCATTGCGAATGGTAAAAATATATTTAGTTATTGAATGAAATTAGATGCATTGCTGTATATTTTGCATCGGTGKATTTTCTTAAATGTATTTTCCTCTGTATTCAACATGATTGCTCCATTGATTGTTGTTGACCAACCTTGCTGTCATAGTATTTCTCTTTCTTGTCCGTGAGAACAGCACGGATGACGTTGCCTGCGTACTCGATCACCATCTCCCCTGCCTCAATGTTCCTCTTGCAGAACAGACCGCGTCCGTGAATTTCAGACCTAGGATAAGGAAAAAATCAAATAAAGAGTGAAAGAGAAAAATAGTAAGTATGAAGTATTTTACCCTAAAAAAACAAAGTGATCATAATAGTAATAATATCAGAACGTGTAAAAATAGTTTCTTAGTGACCTGTAAACCCCCACTGCTTCCTTTGAGGTCTTCTCCAGGTGTCTGAAGCGCATGGCCATGGGAAGCTCTGTGCTGGTGGCTCGTCTATGAGATAGGAACATGGAGAAACCAGTAGGTTAGAACTTATTTCACTCAGAACAATCAAATGACAGCATTAACTAAATGGTAATTGTGGAGTTGTCTAACCTAGTGGATTTCAGCGGGATGTCATCATCTTCCTCGTCACATGGCGTCGACATGATGTCAGGCAGCTGTCTGTGTTGAGATGCCAAGAAGTTGAACATGTCGAAGGTTGACTTCCTGTGAGGGGACATGGGCGGAGAGGGAATTTGTTTAAACGCAGGAGATGTAGGATTCGGGCTATAACATTCACATTCAACGACTTTACAAATCTGACAGTAAGCTTCAAAATGAAAATCACCTMTACATTCTATTAAGGGATAAAATGATGGCGCTCTTATGGCGAGATGACTCGGTCCTCAACATACCTATTTTAACCACAGACRTCAGTGCTCGGTTCTTACCGTGAGTAGACCTCAGCGCGGGCGCAGCCGCTGGGGTTGATGGGCAGCTCGTCGTCAGGGCTGTCGTAGCGGTGGAAGCGAAAGCGGTGTTGTTTGCACCCGGCGGCGCCCTGCAGCTGCTCCAGTAGGAAGATGACAGCGTCGTGGAGCAGGCCCAGAACCCGCGCCCCGCTCACCCCGCCGAGGGGCAACGCCTTCAGATGGAACCCTGCTCGGGCCTCCAGGACGCCGTCAATCACCGCTCGCCACGCCACTGAGGGAGGGAGAGGCAAGAAAAAAAAAAAAAAGGACATGAATAAGAAAGTATAAGAATGATACTGCATAGGGTGGTTTTACTGGACTCAGACTAAGCCTAGTCTTGGAGTTAAAAGCCAGTACAACAGATTCTGCATAGGGAATGMTTTTATATACAAATAGGAATAGCTACAACTATGTAAGTTACAACTACTGTTTCCGTAGTTAGAATGAGATTCTCACCCTCTATGCTGTCTGCCTGTACATGGAAGCCGTCGTCGCTGGTGATTTCAAAGCGCAGGTGGGGCTGGTTCCTGTTGTCGAACCTGGTCTTGTCCTGTTTAGGTGGCGGCATGTCCTCGTCTGAGCTAAAACCTGAGCGGTTTTAAGTGTGTTAAGAACRGGAAGGTTAAGTCAGATTTTATTTATCAGAAATAACACATATTTTTTTATCATTCATAACAGACTTTAAATATGGGTTTTTGGATGAATGGGAAAAAAAATATAAAATAATCATATGTATAACCGCTCAAGGTTGCCCACCTGAGTAGGGGCCCCAGTCGGAGAGATCTCCATGGCGCGCACTGACCCACACGTGGGTTTTCCCATGGATGTTGCTGCTACTCTGAGTGGTGCTGCTGCTGGGTGGACGTAGAGTGCTGTTGGGCTGCCGCTCCATCTGAGGTACGGGAGGTGGTCTATAAGACAGGACACACAGACATGGTGTTACATGAATTCAATGAAAACTAAGGTGTAATGGAGTTTAGATATTGCTGTGGCTTTCTATGGAAAGGGGTGCTCATCTGGGTTGAGTCATTCCAAAAAAGAAATGAGGCGGACCAACTGAAGTCAAAAGACGTCAGCTTTCTTTGTATTAATAAAAGAGCACCTATGTACCCTTATGGGTCATGGTGGAGACAAAAATAACAGCTAGGCTAATATGTTTTTTCATTAGTTCCCTCAATATAAAAATGTATTCCCTCAATATAAAAAGCAATTTTATTAATCCATCCCCTTAATTTAGGAATTTGTTCCCTCAATCATGTAATTGTACTCTGAATCGGCATTCTGTCGCCCTCTTCACTCCTTTCCCAGGAATTCAGAAACATGCTGCTGTGTGTGTGTGTGTGTGTTTGCATGCGTGTGTGACTGACTAATTTAGCTGATAGCTAGGTATCTTGCTCGCTATAGCTGTATAGCGACTTAACCGACCAGGCACAGATAGAGCCAGAGCCGCTTTAAACCATCTATGTTCATAACTAAAACTGATAGCTATTTGCTTTGTTGCGATGACAGTACGTTCACCTGGATATTAGCTAATTTCCAAGCTAGGATAGGTAGCTAACGAACTCCGCCGGAGTATAGACAGGCTATAGAACAGCTAAGATCATAGAGCAGAGCCAGACGGAATTCCTGCCTAGCACAGGGATGAGAGCACATCATCGCACCTGTTAACACCAAAGCCTCTTGGAAATGATGCTCAATAAATTCAATTCACATTCCTTTCTGCCTTTGAGGAGTCACATGCTTGTTAACAATCATAAACACATCCAAGCGCTTGGCTGGTGCCATGTTTTACTGGAGATATAGCCCTGACTATATGCATGAGGCCGGTAAAAACTGTCGCAGGGATGAGAGGTGTGCAAAATGAACAATGTTCATGCCACTTATACAACATGAATCGGAGTTTGCACAAAGTGTATTTGGTTTGCGTCATTCAGTTATGACTGCTAGCGAGCCTCCAGGCTTTCAGGCTATTGAAATGACTTTGCCTAATTAATGGGTTTTGCACACCATTATTTGCCCTCGTGATTTGTTTGCATATGAAAACACTGAAACTGGAAATAAGCTGTTGAATGGTCAGTGATCATCACCATGTGAAGCATGTAATTAACTAAATATAATTACATTTAGGCTGCAGTATGTTATCGGCCAAGTGGGAATGGGACTGTGGTAGGCCTACATAAGGAGACTGCCATTCTTATAAGCCTAGGCTACACAAATCCTCAAGGAGTCAGGAGTAGCTTATCATTTATCAAGTCAGCCATGGTTCTGAAAGGGGACTAAAAAGGCARTAAAAGGTTCTCAATAACATATCAAAACAAGAAGAAAATAGCATCTGCAAATCWGTGTACGCAACTAATAAACTTTCATTAGATTCATTTCAAGCCCAGATTGAAGTAGAATTCAATGAACTCTGATCAATTCATGATAAGGACATGTGTTCGAATCTGCAGGGGAGACAAATTAATAAATTAAGGGGAATGGATTAATACAATTGAGGGAGCGAATTTCGATATTCAGGGAGAAAAAAATATGTTGAGGGAATCCATGTTTATATTGAGGGAAGGAATAAAAACCCCAGAGGGAACGGATTAGTCTAGCTGTACTTTTCCTTCACCGTGACCACCAAGGCTCTCCGTACCTACGCATTATAAAATATATTGAGGGATTTAAAATGAACCTTGCAGTGTGTATTTCTGGCATACATCTTGCTATGGTCACGTTTCAGAAGAAACTAACCTGATATTCTCAGGTTCTGGTGGTGGGATGACCTTGAGCTCAACTTTCTCCTGGTCCAGATCCAGCACATCTTTCATCGTTGGGGCTTTGATTCGAACGCCACTATTTCTGTGTGACGAAAACAGTGACTCTTAGTYTGTAAAAATCTATTAATCAATATCTTTAATTGTCTAAATTGGAAAATGTGTAGTGCAGTCAGGGTTCCAACATTAAAAAGTTAAAGAGGAAACAATAAATCCCATATCGTAGATATGGTACTCTGCCTTTACCTGCTGCCATCTAGGTCATCCACGTCACTAGAGGGCAACTGCGGGAGGAAATCAGTCTTGCATTTCTTCTTGCCGGGACGCTCAGCGACGGAGGACACTCTCTTAACGCGGACCTGGGACTGGGACTCTGGTACGATGGCTGGCTCGTGACGGAGCATCTGTCCAGGAGCGGCAGAGATGGCTACAGGGGACTGGAGTTTGTTGAGGAAGGGGTGGACCTGGAACTGGGATGGGCTCAGCTGAGATGGGCTCACCCTGAGGATATTAGGYCGTATCCGAGAGGGCTCRCGATGAGTAGCCATGGCTCTGTCTAAAATAGCTTGGGCCTGGTTGCCGGGCACAGAGACGCACTTGACCCTCACTGGTTTTGCTCCACTCGTCACGGGCATGGCTTGGACCAGCACTCGCCCATCATGCAAACTCTGTGGGGCTCTGATCAGGAGATTGGTGTTGCTTGCTGGTGTGATGTTTCTGTTAGAGATGGTGGTTGATGTGATGGTGTTGTTTCTGTTAGTGGTGATGAGATGTGAACTATGGAAGACTGCTGTCCGTGGTGAGGGTGTTGACGTAGAGGGTACGACCACAACCTGGGGAACTGCCCGTGGCAGGCCACCACTGCTGTGGATCATCTTGGCAATCTGGCTGATGCGGCTGTAGGAAGGAGAACTGGTGCTGACTGTCTGGAAGGTGTTGGTATTTGGATCTTTCATCAGAATCTGACCTTGACGGTTGACTAGCAGAACTTGCGGGGACGGGGCTGAGTTGGAGGCACCAGACAGAATAGTGGTAGTCAGCTGCTGCTGAGCTTCTTGTCTGGGGGTGGCCAGGCGGATAGCGATAGCTCTGCCCCTAGTGGCCCCCGTCTGTAAGGGTATAGAGTTCATGCCGTTTATTACAAACGGGGTCGGGAAAGCGGTGGAGGGGACTGTCCTTGGAACGGTTCGAACAACGATGTGTGGGGAAGAGGAGGCTACATTMAGAGGCAGAGCAGGTGCAGAAGGTAGGGACACCCTGATGATTTTCTTCTGTGTTGGTGTGGGTTTAGGAGGAATACTTTTCATGCTCACAGGACTAGGGCGTTGCATGACTTTGATGGTTTTTACAGGATGTTTTGGGTTGGGTTTGGGTTTGGGTTCCGGCTCGAAGTCTGGGTCTCCCATTTCGTCATCCACTCCAATGAGAGAATCTGTAGAGGAGCCAGAGCTGTCACTATCGCTGTCATCAAGAGCTGCTTTTTTATTATTAGCCAGGTACACTCTGGTGCCGTCGTCAGCTGAAACAAAATGGCCACTAYTTGGGTCCAGAAGAACCTCATTCTGGAATTCCGTTTGGTCAGAGTCCATCAGAACCTCCTCTTCAATAGACATCATGTCGTTATTTGGGTCACAGGTTTCAAACACTTCTTGACTGTCAGCCCCCTGAGCTTCCCCACTCTTCCCCTCTTCYTGAGTTTCTTCCTGATCGCCGGTAGCCTCACTCGAGTCACTCTCGGAGCCATYATCCGCTCCGTCAAGCTGAGCAATGGACTGAGACGTAGGAAGTGGTGGGGGGAGAGGGAGACCTTCCTGCCCTGAGTCCTTGGAGGCTTCGCACACCACCACCGTACGAGAGAACTTCAAGTAGTGATCCATGTCTTCGTCTGAGGAACCGTTCTCCAGATCATCTTTAGAGGCCATGGCTTTGGTGAATACTGGGGCCTTGTTGGCGTCCATGTTGTCCCTACCCTGAGTCTGGATCTGGGTCTCCTCCTCTAGTGCCTCCTCCTCTTCCATATCTCCTMCACCTGTATGGGACCCTCCACAGTGAAGCGCCACAGTCTCGTTCAGCAAGGCCTCGTCAAACTCCAGCTTGGCGTTTAGCACAGAGGCCACCGCCACGTCCGCGTCCGCCACGTCGAATGTTGTGAAGGGCAAGTCCTGATCCGACATCAGGGGGCTGACGTCTGTGTCTTCCTCCATGTTATTTTCTGTCAATGTGATCCCGTTTGAGGGCGCCACCACTGCYTTCTCTGGCTCGGATGAAGCTAAGAAGTATTGTGGCACCTCAGCGGACACTGGAGTTCGGATTTTGAATGGCTGTCTAATCCTGGAGGAGTGGCGGAAGGCCAGATGGAGGTTGGAGGGAGGGCTGCCGGCGGCGCCAGGCCGCAAGGAGAAAGGGTGGGTAAGACTGGAGGGGCACAAGGGAGGGGAGCCCCAGCTGGAGGAGCCAGCGAGAGGTCGTACTTGCCGAGGGGAACTCAGGAGGTTTTCGCTGGTTCTGGGAGGGGAACTGAAGGGGAGGGACCTGGGGTGGAGGGTGCCCCCTGAWCGGAGCGTCATTGGTCCCGCGAGGCCGTCGGTGGGGGAGGAKGAGTCCCCTGAGTGGCAGCTCAGAGACAGGCGACGCGGCCGGCGGGTATCGTCCAGGTCTCTGAGTGTCAGGATGTGGTGCGATTTGGAGATGGCACTCCCTAGAGAGAAGAGGATCCCCAGTSAGTGTCATGGCAGAACAGTAACATTTTACATTGAGGTCATTTAGCAAACTCTTATGCTAAGGGACTTAGTTTATTCAATGTAAGGTTGCTAGGTAAGACAACATATCATATTGAGTAAAAACTTCCTCAGTAAAGCAGATATTTCACTGTTAACTGATTTAGATACGAAACTAATATAAACGGGTATCAAACTTAATGTCTAAGGGAGTGGTGTTACCTGGGGAGGGAAGAGGTCGAGATGTTCCTCCTGCTGGTCTCCTGGTTTGTGAGTAACCAGGGGTTTTGGCCCCCGTCTCCTGTTTCAGGGGAGACGGGGTGGTGCTGGGAGATACCTCAATGGGCGGAGGACTCATCACAGCCTCTGGAATCTCCATTTCTGGTCAAGGAACAAAAAAGGAACATTATTTACTTTGAAGAGTCCATTTTGAGAATTAGTAGATTGTCCGTTTTCAATAGAAAATATTGTTTGACCCCCATGTACTTGAGTTGTTATACTTATCCTTCGGTTATTTATTTCAATAGAAAAAAACAAATATAAAATAGGGGACATCWAGGTTATCCATTGAAGTGCTCCACCCTACTACCAGATAGGGGCAGGTTAGGTGTATGGGTTTCCTGACCTTGATAGGGGCTGTGGGCTATGGTTCGGTTCTCCTCCTGGTCCCACCACAGTGGTTCCCCTGGCTTCTCTGGGAGTGGAGAACACACCTCTGTCACCTTAAAGGTGTACTTACAGCGCCGACGAGGGTCCACTGTGCTCCAGTACAGCCGAGAGCACCTGGACGGAGGAAGAGGAAGGAGAAGAGGAAAAAGGTGAGTAAAGTCAAATACATAAAACAACCCAATATCATTCTAAAATTAACTTGAGGGAAKCTATCCTACAAAGTAACTCAGGAGYTTTAGAYGGCCATTCATTTCTTATATTAACAGTATATTAAATTAGACAGTGACAACCCCCGATTAAATTATTCAGAAATGGATTATTCAACAGGAATCAAAATGGATGCCGTTAATGTCCGGTCACGTGGATCATTGGTCACTTACTGATAGCCCACAGGACACAACCTCGCTCCATTGGCTGATAGTTCAGTCAGCACACCCAGCCTGTTGATCTGCAGAGAGCCTGGATATAGAAGGAGACAGATGGATGGCTTCAGAGGGTTTCACATGTAAAAAGGGGAATGATTGTTGGCGGTAATATTACATCCCTTACTGGCCATACTTTTAGATCATATGGGTCACACCTTCCAAATAAAAAGCAGGGAGGTTTTGTTCCCAATGGCACCCTATTCCCTATGTAGTGCACTACTTTTGACCAGAGCCCGGGGCTCTTGTTAACCCTTTACACTCATACCCGTATACGGGTYGAAAAWGGCAGATTTGGACACTGATATATTCCTACATTGGAACGCAGTGGCTATACAGTTCCATGCTATACGTCAGAGCTCAGGGTCTCCGCTTTACAGGGTTTGACTGACAGCAGTTCTGAACTTGAGCACTGCGTGCAACAAGTGGTTTTGCTGTAAATGTTTTGCTGTAAATTGAAGGACTATGTGTTCTGTGGAACCTAACCAAATCTTTTCAACAATATCATATTACGTTACTGTTTTGCTGTAAATGTTTTGCTGTAATGTTTTGTGCTGTAATTAAGAGGACATATGTGTTCTGTTGAAACCACAAACTTTTAAACAAATTCAATATTACTTACTGTTTATGCTGTAAATGGTTGCTGTAAATTAAGAGGACTATGTGTCTGAAAGATGAGACGTAGAGGATTATAATGAATACGGTTTTTGTGTCAACAAGCAAAGTCTTAATGTGCACTTCACATTTCCATATAAAACTCATGTAATTTACAGAGTCAACGTTTACGATCACTTAGTTTTTCAGATTCGTTATCAACAAATGTGGCGAAAAGTACAGTAAATTGATAAATGCACATAAAATGAACAGTGAATGTTTGAATTCAGTCTCGTGTCAAGTGAACTGCAGTGTCCCCACCTTCAGTCTAATATTTGCCCATAATAAGTCCATAAGCTGCTTACCTTTTTAATTGCTACCATGGTTCTGCATATGCTTTCCATATTTCTTCAGTAAATAAAAAAGATWTCAATTTATCCCCATCCATATAGGCCAATTCCCACGAGTGTAAAGGGTTAAAAGTACTTCACGACATAGGGAATAGGGTGCCGTTGGGGATGTACCATACACACCGATGGTCATATTTATAGACTCTGGCTCCAGGCCAGTCAGAAACTTCCTACGGAGGCTGATCCCTTCGAAGTCCACGTAGACCCGCCGGAGAACTTCAAACCCATTCCCAGACACCATCTGGAGAAGAGGGGAAACGGGAGCGTAAATCCTGAGCAGTAGGTGTGTGTGTGTGTGTGCCCTGAGACATAACATTGGCCCTATTGCTACACAATAAGTCACCAGGTGTGAAGTTTGAATGCTGCTTACAAGTCACAGTGAAAGTGGTGRTGCTCAAGGTTGGAAAGACAACTATATGTTTGTTTATGTGTGTGTGTGTGTGTTCCTCATTAGCCCATATATAAAAGGTTCACCTTCTCACTGACGAGGTCGCGGTGCCTGGAGCAGAAGACCTTCCTGTCCTCCTGGAAGAAACAGTTGCGGGCGCGGGCGCACATGAAGTGGTAGTTACTCTGACAGGACGAGAGACAGCAGCCCACCGTCGCCCCCGCCTGGCCACAACGCTCACAGCGCTGTAGGGAAGAAAGGTGGAATGAGAGGAAAGAAAACAATGAATGAGAAAGACTAACGGAAAAGTCCCTGAAGAGTAAACATTCTCTTTATAACTAAATGGGCATAGCAGACTTGACAATTCTCTCTTTGGAACAATAAAGTTGATATCTTATGACAATATTACAAACGGGCAATTGAATACTTATGCCTGAATACAAAGCCAATCGGGTAAGGACGTACTCCAGCTTTGATATGTGGGAGGTGTCTCAAATGTCACCCTATTCCCTACATAGTGCACTATGGGACCTGGTCAAAAATAGTGCACTATATAGGACCCTGGTCATTTGAGATGCAACTATGGTGAATTTCTATGCATTCCTACCATGTGGCGCCCCCTGGAGACAGCACTGTGTACTTGGAGCAGAGCTCCGTTGTCTTCGTACACCTCAGCAGACCACAGGCAGCAGTTAACGTGGGCCCACTCGTTCTGCCCCAGGTACAGCAGTCTGCCCGCGTCCTAAAATAAAGACGAGGACATTCAGATTTAGAACAGACCTGAGACAATAGCTGGTAATACCATTACTGTNGACCTGAGACAATAGCTGGTAATACCATTACTGTGGGAATGATGCACTATAGAATTGTTTCACAACTCCGGTCCTTGAGTACTCCCAAACAG
Source organism: Salvelinus sp. IW2-2015 (assembly GCF_002910315.2). Classification (NCBI taxonomy): domain Eukaryota; kingdom Metazoa; phylum Chordata; class Actinopteri; order Salmoniformes; family Salmonidae; genus Salvelinus; species Salvelinus sp. IW2-2015. The sequence goes on from NC_036870.1 coordinate 5,375,072, forward strand.
CATACATTTTTGTTGTAGCATAAAAGCACACGTAATTTAACTAGTCAAGTGCTTGATGATTAGTTGAGATGTGTTCCCTTTCAGTCGGTTAACTTCAGTACAACATACTAGGGGGGAGTCGCACTCTCGCGTCTGACAGGGCCAATGARATCTGCGCCTCGCTGAAAGCACCTCCTTCCACAGGTGATAAGCGTAAGACTCCGATTCACTCTTTCAGTTATTCCGCTCTTCACCTTGGTGTGAACAGGAACGATACGCACTACTAAAACAAACAATTGGAACACGAGACAACCTTACGTTGTGCCAACTAAACTGTCCCTTAGTGGTAGTGTGCTCTCCCCCTGAACGTTGTGTGCTGAAGTTTGTATGGTTTCCCAAATCACAAACAATTAGTTATTCTTCAGATTCCTAAGCCTGGCTATAACAATACATTAGATGACAAACGAGTCCGAAACTAAAAAAGCCAACAAGCCGGGTTCGTGTTCCCGACCTTGACCCAATTAATTAAAATATACTCATGTTTGTCATCTTGTGCGTCTCAGCGCATGCTCAGGATGAATCAGTTTGTGTGCGAGATTAGAAGACGGCTTGCACAGTTCCCCTACTAGTTCTCAGCGCATGTTCTCTTGACAATCGTGTAGCATTCTTTAAGGGGCTTGGTGTTAACGATAATGACTTCCTCTCCCAGGTGCCTGTACCTTGGCTACAGGACGYGGAGATGGATTGGGTCGTTTGGTTACGGCCAAACAGGGTGCTACGTCAGCCATTGCCAGAGCCCCTTGTGTAGGGCTGGGCGATATATTGAATTATGCTGAACAAAAATATAAACACAACATGTAAAGTGCTGGTCCCATGTTTGATGAACTGAAATAAAAGATCCCAGAAATGTTCCATAAGCATTCCCAATTTTCCATTCTATCAAATGTTGTACACAAATTTGTTTACATCCCTGTTAGTGAGTATTTCTCCTTTACCAAGATAAACCATCCACCTAACAGGTGCGGCATTACAAGAAGCTGATTAAACAACATAATGGTTACACTGGTGCACCTTGTGCTGGGGACAATAAAAGGCCACTAAAACGTGCAGTTGTGTCACACAAGCCACATATGTCTAAGTTGAAAGAGCGTGCAATTGGCAGGCTGACTGCAGAAAAGTCTACCAGAGCTGTTGCCAGAGAATTRAATGTTGATTTCTCTACCATAAGCCGCTTYCGACAGTTTTAGAGTATTTGGCAGGCCGGTTAACTGGCCTCACAACCACRTGTAACCACGCCAGCCCAGGATCTCAACATCCAGCTTCTTCAACTGCGGGATCATCAGAAGGCTAATGAAACTGTGGGTTTGCACAATCAAAGAATTTCTGCTGTCAAAACCATCTCAGGGAGACTCATCTGCGTGCTTGTCGTCCTCTCCAGGATCTTGAAYTGACTGCAGTTCGGCGTCTTAACAGGCTTCAGTGGGCAAATGTTCACCTTCGATGGCAACTGGCACCCTGGAGAAGTGTGCTCTTCACGGATRAATCACGGTTTCAACTGTACCGGGTAGATGACGTTGTGTGGCGAGCGGTTTGCTGATGTCAACRTTGTGAACAGAGTGCCCCATGGTGGMGGTGGGGTTATGGTATGGGCAGGCAKWAGCTACGGACAWCGAACACAATTGCATTTTACCAATAGCAATATGAATGCACAGAGATACCGTGATGAGATCCTGAGGCCTATTGTGGTGACATTCATCCGCCGCCATCACCTCAYGTTTCAGCATGATAATACACAACCCCATGTCACAAAGATCTGTACACAATTCCTGGAAGCTGAAAATGTCCCAGTTCTTCCATGGCCTGCATATTCACCAGACATGTCACCCATTGAGTATGTTTGGGATGCTCTGGATCGAGGTGTACGGCAGCGTGTTCCAGTTCCTACCAATATCCAGCAACTTCACACAGCCATTGAAGAGGAGTGAGACAACATTCCACAGGCCACAATCAACAGCCTGATCAACTCTATGTGAAGGAGATGTGTTGCGCTGCATGAGGCAAATTGTGGTCACACCAGATACTGACTGGTTTTCTGATCCACGCCCATACNCCTGATCAACTCTATGTGAAGGAGATGTGTTGCGCTGCATGAGGCAAATTGTGGTCACACCAGATACTGACTGGTTTTCTGATCCACGCCCATACATTTTTTTAAAGGTATTTGTGACCAACAGATGCATATCTATATTCCCAGTCATGTGAAATACATAGATCAGGGCCTAATAAATGTATTTCAATTGACTGATTCCTTATATAAACAGTAACTCAGTAAAATCTTTGAAATTGTTGCAATTTGCTTTTATATTTTTGTTCAGTGTATTTTGATAAAATAATGACATTAGTGGGTCTTATGGTTGTGGAAAGCTTATAGCCTAGGTATAATTTCACAAGCCTTGAATAAATTTGATCATTGACGACTGGTCGATATGCGGTGCATTTGACCTTTAAAATAGTACAACAAAGCTTATTTAGAGAAAACAAACAAATCTAGATGTATATCGTGAATAGCCCATACATTAAATTTTTTTAATTCAATATTTTTAAGCCATATCGCTCAACCCCTGTGCCCAAAAGGGACTGGGCTTCATCCAGGCTAAACAGTTTCACGGAAGCACAACTTATTTTGGAAGCTAGTCAATTTTTAAAGCCTCCTCTGTTATCCTGCGTTCCTTGGTGTTCACAGGGTTCAAGGGTTATATCAATCTCCCAGGGTGAGAATAATAAATTGGGCGATTCGCTCTCAAGTCCATAAGGGGGCACTCACCCATAGGTGGCTCACTACTGGGATTCATTGCTGATTCCTGCCTGTAGCTCACTAGTCCCTACGAGGTGCTTAGTGATACAGGTTATAGGTTCTATAAGCGATTGGTTGCATCCCTGTGAATTAAATTCAATTACAAAATCACCCGTCTTACCACAGAAGGGATCAGTTTTTCAGAGCAGTCTGTCCCTTTTCCAGCTGGGCTACAAGGCGCTGTGGCACTGGTACCTATGACACCCTTCATGATAGCGGTTTTCTCCTGGGTAAATGTTTAATGGGTGCTGTCCAGTGCTGGGTGCCAGCCGGTTATTGGGACGCATCTTACCGCCTAAACCGACTGACGCTTGTTGTGACAGAAGTACCCCCAAGGGGCACTGCAAATCGGGGTACTTCACTGATTGCCAGAGCCCCTGAACCCAGAGTGGACCGGGCTTCAGGCAAACCTTGGCACAAACAGTTGTGTCAAACGAAAGTTCCACACTGTTCACAGGTGACAAAAGTGTTGCATCTCCCACGTGTGGGTACAATGAAAAATGTCCCTTCTCCACATTTATACACGTGGTGGTTGAGAGTGGTGGAAAGGGAAAAATAACCAATATCTCCCAGTCTACACTTGACGGGAGGCTCGCTGTCGGCTCCAACCAATGGCGCGCATGCGCAGTGTTGCCCTGGATCATGCGAACATTGACGTCAGGGTACAGGCTACAATTTGCTGCATTTCCCCCATGCTTCAGCGACGTCAAAACGTTGACTGTTTCGGAGGCCTCAGCGCCCGTTTTGAGGGAGGGAATATCCTCCCGTCTCCAGACGCGGGCAATACGATTTCTATGTCGGATCCAGGATGGCTGGTACAGCCGGTATTTCCTGGTTCTGGAAAGGGGTCGGGACTTTACGCCCCGTTCTAGACTTACGTGACCTCAGCAAGCATCTCAGAGTTCACACATTCAACATTCTCACAAATCAGAGGCTATTACGGTCCGTGCGTCCCAGCAATTTGTTCACCACCATCAACCTAATGGAAGCGTACTTTCATGTCTCCCAGTCACAGAAAGTTTCAGAGGTTCCATTACGGGGTGATACCCTACGAGTTTTTGGTCCTCCCGTTTAGCTTGTCCCTCTCACCTCAAATATTTTGGTGGAGGCGGCTCTGGCACCAATGGCAGCCATGGTTCGCTGAGGTCATTCGCTTTATAGGCGGGGATCCGTGGCCACTCCCGTTGTGCAGGGACCTGTTGTCCCAGGCGCACAGGCCAGAAATCGTATTCATATGAGAATGGCCAATCTGATGACAAGAGGTTTACCTCCGAATGCTATTGCTACCATTTAGTCTGCAAGGGCACCCTCCAAGAGAGGGCTGTATGCATACAAATGGCAAGCGTATGAGCTGTGGTCAAGATAAAAGGGATTGTTCCTTTTCAGTGCTCTGTGAGGGCTATCCTTATGTACTACAGGAGCTTTTTGAGCAGGGACGGGCATTCTCCACTTTAAAAGTGGACATGGCCGCTATCTCAGTGTTTCACGTGGGAATTGACAGAGCTACAACCGGGGGCCCACCCCCTGTTTGCGCGGTTACTGAAAGGTGTACATCGTCTCAGACCGCCCAAATGAGACTTGCCTCTGGTTTTGGAGAAACTGTGTGCTTCCCCCTTCAAGCCTCTGGATCTGAAGATCCTCTTCCCCATGCACATTGAATGGACGTCCAGTTACGGTGGCTTCAGAAAGTATTCCTATCCCTTATTCCACATTCTGTTGTGTTACAGCAAGAATTCAAAATGGATATTAAACAAAACATCTCACCCATCTACACACAATACCCCCATTATCACAGTGTTTTTTTTTTTTTTTTTTTAAGTTGCAAATTTATTGAAAAGTCTAAACTTTGTAGAAGCACATTTGATTACAGCTGTGAGTCTTTTGGGGTAAGTCTATGAGCTTTCCACACCTGTATTGTGCAACATTTACCCATTATTCTTCCAAATTCTTCAAGCTCTGTCAAATTGGTTGTTGATCATTGCAACACAACCATTTTTAGGTCTTGCCATGTAACTTGGCCACTCAGGAACATTCCATGTCTTCGTGGTAAGCAACTCCAGTGTAGATTTGGCCTTGTGTTTTAGGTTATTGTCCTGCTGAAATGTGAATTCACCTTGCATTGTGTGGTGGAAAGCAGACTGAGCCAGGTTTTCCTCTAGGATTTTGCCTGTGCTTAGATTCATTCAGTTTATTTTTTATCCTGAAAAACTCCCCAGTCCTTAACGATTACAAACATATCCATAACATGATGCAACCATCACTNTATAAAATAATGCCACGGAATTCTAAGCAAATCTTGTCTGCTAAATGAACTAGTGTAGCCCACAGCCATTTGGCATAGCCACATCAGGCCAACTCAGAGTATGCAAATTCTGTTCTGAAATAAGACTACATTTTCTTCAAATCATGCTTCTTTAGACCTGTCTAAAATAAATTTAATTTATTGTGAAGGTGTAGGCTATATTACATGGCTTTATTAGACTTTTTTTTTTTTAAAGGTAGATGTTCCAAAGGTCTGCATCAGTGGCTTGTAGGCTGTGCGTGGAAGCCAGAAGATGCAGAAGATGCTAAATGTGTTTGTTAATTAAACGGTAAATTACCGTGAGACTGACAGTTATTTGCTTGACAATCACCAGCTGACAAAATTTCGTGACTGCCACATCCCCAGGTGTGAATACTTTCTGAAGGCACTGAAAGTGACCAAGGAGTGTCTCTCCCACTGGATTGTGCCATCTCCCTGAAATATTGCAGCAAGGATTACCTAGCGGTGTACGTGCCCACTCCACCAGGGTTCTGGCGTTGTTTAAAGAGTTGACTGTAGGAGATATTTGTGCTGCGGTGAGTCGGGCATCATCACATACTTTTGTGAGGCTTTATCAATTGAAGGAATGAATACGAGCCTCACGCTTATCAACTGTGGAATGAGGGGGTTCCAGSAAGGCGCAWATTTCATTGGCCTTGTCAGATTTGAGATACTTCGGCCGATGTTACGAGAGTGCGACTCCCCCATTGTACGTCGTTTCCCTCCTTCAGGGAACAGTAGTTATCGTCATAACATTACATTCTGTTGGAGGAACTCAAAGAGAAACACTAATACATTCGGAGGGTATTCAGACCCCTTCCCNCTGTGCTTAGATTCATTCAGTTTATTTTTTATCCTGAAAAACTCCCCAGTCCTTAACGATTACAAACATATCCATAACATGATGCAACCATCACTATGCTTGAAAATACRGAGAGTGGTACTCAGTAATGTSCTGTATTTGCCCCAAACACAGMAYTTTGTAWTTAGGACAAAAAGTACATTTCTTYGCCACAGTTTTTTGCAGTATTACTTTAGTGCCTTGCTGCAAACAGGATGCATGTTTTGGAATATTTKTATTCTGGACAGGCTTCCTTTTTACTCTGTCAAATAGGTTAGTATTGTGGAGTRACTACAATGTTGTTGATCCATCTTCAGTTCTCCTTTCACAGCCATTAAACTYTGAACTSTTTTGTATTGTTGTAGTGACTGGGTGTATTGATRCAGCATCCAACATGTGATTGGAAACACATGTTGAAATTCACTGCGCGACTGAGGGAACTTACAGATAATTGTATGTCTGGGGTACAGAGATGAGGTAGTCATTCAAAAAGMATGTTAAACAGCATTATTGCACACAGAACGAGTTCATTTTTAAATCTTGAACTCACGACATTTSAGMTTTAAATGTTTTATTAATTTGTAAAAATGTCCTAAWAACATAATTCCACTTGGACATTATGGGTTATTGTGTGTAGGCCAGTGACCAAAAAACTCAATTGAAAATCGATTAAAAAATAATACAACTAAAATTGAAAAAAGTCAAAAGGGGTGTGAATAGGGCTGTTGCGGTGACCGTATTACCGCCACACCTGCGGTCACCAGTCATGAAGGCAGTCTGATTCCACGTGACCTTTAAGTCGCTGTAATTCGGCTTCTCCAAGCTCTGATGGTGCTGATGGTCATTAGTAGCCCACCAAACTTGCTAACTACCTGGTACTCAGCAGTCTATTGCCCCTCTAATCACTCTGACAATGCAAATGTAATTGAAAATCTAATCAAACACTTCATGAGAGCTCATGTTGCGCAACATTTCTATATGCTATGCAATTGAGGGAGAAAACAGAGGGATGGCCTCTATTAAAAAGAGGAGGATCCCATCAGCTTTCTATAGGCTAGGCCTACTATATTTATTTCTCAACTTTCCTAATATTAAGCACATTGTTTATATTTACAACAGGACTATAAGCCTACCGGGCTGGCATGAAAATGAACCACGGGAAAAGCGTCCTTCCATTCACTATATAAATGCATAGATGACATGTATTTTTCCCCGCTGCCTGTTTCGATACAGGTGCATAATAAATGGTTCGTTCTAAATAAAACATTTCACACATATTATTTAGTATGAGTAAAGACCAGATTAAATCAAGAATAGTCTGATGGGTGCTAATATTAGCCTATCGCTTGTGAATGCCTTTTTKCTGCCAATTTTTCTATTATTTGGTCGCACACCTCATATAACCTCTCCGATAGGCATATATGTGTTAACGTTTGTATCACAACTAAAGTGGCCAAAAAACTTCTTAAAATTAAGCATAATCCACTTTGCAAGGGGTGTAGAGCCTAACTGGCATACATAAGCAGCACGAGTTTCAAGTTTGGGGRAAATCATTTACACCATAAATATGCACCTTTATAATAAAAGCATTACATGCATAATTKCATTTGCGATCACTTTTGATAATGGCGTTTTCTGCTAATGGAACATTCGCACTTACAGCCTACTACCATGTGCGCATTGCTGCGCTTATAATGCGAAGAAATAGCTTAATAGTTTATCAACATTTTAAGCTAAACGTTCTGATCTGTTGCGTCAGCCACATCGCGTAAGAAATGCTAGTGGTTGTTTTAATTTGGGCCTACGTTTTATTATGAGGGATAGTAGATTAACATAGACTAGTGCTTTTGCTGTTCGTTAGACCTTCTCATCTTGTTGGCTGACGAAAAGTAAATGTGGACAGTTCTTCCAATATCTTCAACATGCACCTCGGAATGCCGCAGTGAAGTGCTTGTCAAATTGTGAATGAGTGACTGATGAAGTGTGTACAGCCTGAGCAAAAAACAAAGCAGAGCTCATGCCTTTCAAGCAAATTGGAAGCAGTCTATCACAGTGCCATCCATTTTGTCACCAAAGCCCCATATACTACCCACCACTGCGACCTGTATGTTCTCGTTGGCTGGCCCTCGCTTCATATTCGTCACCAAACCCACTGGCTCCAGGTAGGTAAAGCCCAGCCTTAGCTCACTGGTCACCATAGCAGCACCCACCCGTAGCACGCGCTCCAGCAGGTACAGTGAGGGAAAAAAGTATTTGATCCCCTGCTGATTTTGTTCGTTTGCCCACTGACAATGAAATGATCAGTCTGTAATTTTAATGGTAGGTTTATTTGAACAGTGAGAGACAGAATATCAACAAAAAAATCCAGAAAAACGCATGTCAAAAATGTTATAAATTGATTTGCATTTTAATGAGGGAATATCTAACCCCCATTCCTCAGCACAAGAAGATCTTTTGTAGTGTGTAAGAAATTGAGCAAGACTGATTTTCCGCATTTCCCTTGATCCGTTAACAATGTGAATGGTCAATAAATAATAATGGTGTGGTGTTCTGTCTTGGTACAATTGGTTCGCTGTATCCGGATGCCGCTGAACCGACCGGACAAAATGAGAGGCATGGCAACTCTGCCAACAAGTGTGGGACGCCACTCACCCTCAACGATGAGTCTTCTTGCACACCTCAGTACAGATCCCACTTCGAGTAAAACCGATATCATACATAATGTTCGGAAGTATTCAGCCCCCCTTAACAGTCTTGTTACGTTACAGCTTTATCTAAAATAGATCTAAAAAAGCTCAAATCAATCTACACATAATAGACCCATAAATGACAAAACAGGTTTTTAAAAATGAAATATCACAGTATTCAAACCCTTAACAGTCAGAGATTACAGCGCTTAGCTTTCTTGGGTATACGCTGCAAACCCCTTGCACCTGTCTTGGGGAGTTTCTCTCATTCTTCTCTTGCAGATCCTCTCAAGCTCTGTCAGGCTGGGGAGCGGTCGCTGCACAGTACATTTTCAGGTCTATCCAGAGATGTCGATCGGGTTTAAGTCGGCTCTGGCGGGCACTCAAGGTATCCAGAGACTGTCCCGAAGTCACTCCTGCGTTGTCTCTGGCTGTGTACTTAGGTCGTGTCCCCTTGTTAAAGTTGAACCTTCCTCAGTTGAGGTCATGAGTGCTTCTGGAGCAGGTTCTGGCAGTTCTGATAATCGCTCTGAAACTTTGCCTCTTTTCATCTTTCCCTTGATGCCTGACTACTACCTTCCTTGCACTCGAAAGTCATCTCAAGCTATGCTGCCACCACCTATACTTACTGAGGATTGTGCCAGTTTCGCTCCAACGTGACGCTTGTGGCATATCAGGCCAAAGGTTCATTTTGGTTTCATCAGACAAGAGAAACTTGTTTTCATGTCTGAGAAGTCCTCGAGTGGCCTTTTTTGGCAAACTCCAAGCGGCCTGTCATGTGCCTTTTACTAAGGAGTGGCTTCTGTCTTGCCATCTACTATAAAGGCCTGAATTGTGGATGCTGCAAAGATGTTGTCCTTCGGAAGGTTCTCCCATCTCCACAGAAGAACTCTGGACTCTGTCAGTGACACCATTCAGACCTTGGTTCACCTCCCTGACCAGGGTGCTTTCCCGATTGCTCAAGTTGGCTTGGCGGCCAGCCTCAGGAAGTGCTTGGTGATTCCAACGTCTTCCATTTAACGAATGATGGAGGCCAAATGTGTTCTACGTAGGGGACCTTCAATGCTGCAGACATTTTTTGGTGCGCCTTCCCCAATATGCTGCCTCTACACAATCCTGTCTCTGGATGCTCTACGACAATTCTTCGACCTCAATGGCTTGGTTGTTTGCTCTGACATGCATGTCCAACTGTGGGCCTTTTATATAGACAGTACTTTTTTTCAATATTCATGTCCAATTCAATGAATTTACACAGGTGGACTCAAATGAGGAAATCATCTCTCAAGATGAAGCAATGGAATCAGGAATCACCTGAGTCTTCCGAGTTTCCGATCTATAGCAAAGGTCTGAATACTTAGTTGATAAAAAGGTTTTTTTTTTTCCCCCCGGAAGTGATACATACACCTTCAGGTTGGATCATTAAAAACAGTTTTTTTCAAACACTCCAGAAATTTCTTGTTATGTAACATAGTTTTTGGCAAGTTGGTTAGACATCTACTTTGTGCATGACACAAGTAACTTTCCAACAATTGTTTACAAGACAGATTATTTCACTTATATTCACTTGTATCACCATTGCCAGGGTCAAGTTTTACATACACTAAGTTGCACTGCCTTTAAACAGCTTGGGAATTTTCGTTTGGTCAGTATGTTGGCTGATGATTGCCCAACACTGGGTATGCTACGCCCTCTGCAATAAGCTACCTCTTACTTGGTTCCTGTGGGTGAATTGTCAATGCTCTTAATCAGTCTCTTTGCTTGACATCTTATGGGAAGTAATCCAAGCCTCATCAAGACCTCATAAAAATCTGTAGACCACAACGTCTGTTATCTTGACTTTCCACCGCTGATACATCTCTAAAACATATTGGCACAATATAAACCCTGAGCACGCAACCGGCAAGATCAAACAACAGATCCAACAACAAAAGGACCTTGTAAATGCGATAAACAAGTAAATCTATAACCATTAAAGGTCTATAATAACTAGCCCAAAGAAGAAGCGCTCAAAACGCCAAACGGCAAAAAAAAAGCCAATCACGGTTGGGTCAAGGACGACTTTTGGGAATGTCTGACTGATTAATACAAATAGGAACGTTTGGTCGTCAGCACATTTTTTGGAAAGGAAGCTTGCAAATCTCTCAAAAAACGAGAAGAAGAGAGATTTGCAAGCCCTTTCAAAAAAACAGAGTCATTACACAACATATTTTTGTTCATTCAGACAAAGGAATTTCCCCTAAAGTAGAACGAATCTTGCTGGTATTTGGCTTTTTGGGTTATGGCGTTTAGAAGTCTGGTTTATCCTTGTGAGGCCTTTCATTAGTCAATATATGGCCGTTTGATGTGGTATGATACTTTTGTACCTTTACCCACATCTCAGTCTTTGTCGTATTCGGATATGAGATTTGCCTTTTACCCTTCTCGGTATGATGCGTGTCCAAGCGTTAAACTTTAATGTTGTACAGTGAACGGTACGTCGGCCGTTTGGAATTGCTCCAGTATGAAGCCTAGATGTGAGGTCTATCATTTTCTTCTGAGTTGATGATTCTGATTTTCCCAGATGTAAACAAAAGTCAGATTGAGTAGCTTGAATACATCCAAGGTAAAGCTCAATTGATCAAATTCATGTCAATTACCTATCAGAAGCTCAAAGCCATGCATTCATGCTGGAATTCCACAACTGTAAGCTCACTTATTATTAATCTGACCATGGTAGAGGTTGATTAAACAGTGAATTAATATGCTATATCGTTGTAACATTTTGAGAAAAAAATTACTGTGTCATGCACTAGTAGATTCTATATCACTTGCAAAACTAATAGTTTGAACTTTAACAAAGTAAATTGTGAGGGATGAAAAACAGTAAATATCCAACTAAGTTATGTCACTCAGACTTTACAACTAAGTTATCGACCTGTTGAATCGGAATCTGCTCATTGCATTCGTTTAACATTGACATTTTGAATTTCTATCCATATGGAGTCCATTGTTTAATTACTGGGATGATTGAAAGAAATCATTTATTAAGTCAAGTACAGCAATTCATAGCAAAAACCAAGTCCATGAGGTAATAGGAATTGTCTCGTGAGAGCTCGAACAGGATGTTCGAGGCACATATTGGGAAGGGGAAGCCAAAAAAATGTCTGAGCATTGGAAAGGTCCCAGAACACATTGGCCCTCCATCATTCTTAATAAGCGTTTGGAATCACCAGACACTCCTAGAAGGCCGAGCCCAGCCAACTAGCAATCGGGAAAAGGCCCGCAGGAGTGACAGTTTCATGGTCATGGACAGCTCCAGGTTTGTGAGATGGGAGAACCTTCCATAAACAAATCGCAGCACTCACCAATCATGCCTTTATAGAGATGCAGACAGAAGCACTCCTGTAAAAGCACATGACGAGGCACGCATTGGATTTGCCAAGCCACTGGGCCTCAACCATGACAACAAGTTTCTCTTGTCTTCGATGAAACCAAAATTGACTGACCTTTGGCCTGAATGCCTAAAGGCGTCACGTCTGGAGAAACCTCGGCACTCAATCCCTACAGTGATATGGTATGTGGTGGCAGCAATCTATGCTGTGGAGCATGACTTGGTCAGTGTCAAGGAATGGGAGTAACTAGTCTAGGATAAGGAGAGTAATGAAAACAGAGCAAAGTTCAAGAGATATCCAAAAATTGAACTGCTCCAAGAACCTGCTCCGAAGCATTCAATGACCTCAGAACGGGGAAAGGCTTGAACTTCTCAACAGAGAACACGACTTCTAAGATACACACACAAGACATACGCAGGAGTGCGTCGGGACAAGTATCAGTCTGAATATCCTTGATGGCCCAGCCAGAAGCGCGCGGACTTACCAACCCCGATCCGAGGTACACTCTGGAGAATAAGGACCTTTTGGAAAATTAGCGTGAGCGACGCTCAACCACAGCTCGAACGAGCTTGAGTGGATCGAGAGAAGAATGAAGAGAAAACTCCCCAAAGACAGGTGCTCAAGGTTGCAGCTGTCGAACCCAAGAAAGAGCTAAGGCTGTAAATCTCTGAAACTGTATAAAAAGAGGTCTGGAAATGAATGGAAATAGTTCATTTTAAAAAACCATTTTTAGATATTGTATGTATTGTGCTAGATTGAATTTTGACTTTTTTAATCTATTTTAGAATAAAAGCTGTAACCGGTAACAAAATGTTAAAGGGTCTGAAATAAACTTTTCCGAATGCATTATGTATGAATATCCGGTTTTACTGAGTGGATTGTACAGAGGTGGCAGAAGCACTCACGTTGGTTGTGGTCGTCAACCACACGATGTTGGCAGAGTGCACAACGCCTCTCCATCTTTGGTCGGTCGCGTTCCAGGGACCTGTTACTGAGCCACCTTTGTACCCTAGACAAGGATTACACACCAAAAGACATTAATTATTTATTAATTGACCATCCAGCATTGCTTGACGGATCCAAGGGAAATGCGAATGATCAGATCATGCAACTCAATTTCTTACACAACTACAAAAGATTTCTTTGCTGGTGATAGGGTTACATTCTGCTTTAAGACTTAGGAACATAGACTTGTCCCAAATGGCACCCTATCTCTAACACAAGCTCTGGAAAAAAATTAAGAAGCACCATGCAATATGAATCAGTTTCTCTGGTTTTACATTATTATACGGTTGTATGGTTGGATAACCAGTTAAAATGGTGTTTTATATTACTATATAACTATTGACTGTCTCCTAATTCCAAAATAAACATTTTTAGAAATTTAAGGCATTTGATTCCAAAAATAACAAACTGGTCAAGAACAACAAAAAGAAATAGTCATGTTGTCAGCTTCGAATATGAAAAGAAATATGATTCCCTTAATTAATTTAAAAACACAATAATGTGGTCAACTTAGGAACATCAATATTTGGTGATATAACATCTGGACTATCTTCAATCGACCAGCTATCTCATGGCGTCTTGGCATGCGTCACACAGTCGTTATTCAACAGTGATGTGATGACCCGTGCACTGTATATGCCACTCCTGCCGACAAATTCTAAGCACGCTCGTGCTGTTTTTAAGGTGCTTGTGAAGCATCTTCCTTCTCTACTGATCCCATTTCAGAGGTTTTCAATGGGGGTTTTCAGGTCTGGAGATTGGCTGGCAGATACAGGGTCTTGATCTGGTGTGTCCTCCATCCACACCTTTGAGCTGATCCTGGCTGTGTGGCTGGGAGCAATTGCATGCTGGAAAAAACCAACACTCAGGAGTTGGGGAACATTGTCAGAGTAGGAAATAGCGCAAGGTTTCTTCCAGGACAACCTGATCAGGTGGACAGTGGCTTGAAATTCATGTGTCCTTTACATAAGACACAATCTGCCCATTCCAGCCTTGCTGAGTAGAAGCACCCCGCAGAATCAAATCACCCGATCCGGCACCAAATTTTCAGTGGGGTTGCGAGACAAGCTGTCCGTGCTAAGTAAGGCATTCTACAGCCTTCTCGACACCCACTCCTGGAAAATACTTTTCTTCTACTCTGACAGGATGTTCCCATAACTATCCGAGGATTGGTTTTTCCAGCCAGACAAGTGCTCGCATGCCAAGTACGCATGAAAGCTGTGATTGAAAAATCAGTGGTTATCGTTATCCAAATTATGATTGTCTGAACACTTCCTAATTAAAGACACGATATTGCGTTGTTAACGAATCATGAACTCAATTGTTCTGTTCATATTCGAAGGTCTGACAAACTATCTTTTTTGTTATTTATGACAGTTTCATTTTCCTGCAAATAAATTGCCTTAAATGAACTATATTTTCTAATTCTGGAATTTGGGAGAAAATGTTGTCATGAGTTTATAAATAATTTTAAAATTATATTTTAAACCTCATAACACATACCTATAAATGTAAAACCAGAGAAACGATCATTCTGCCGTGGTCTCTAATTTACGAGAGGTGTATAGTGCAGCTACAGTTGACCATACCTAGCCTATGACAGACTTTATTTGGGAAACAGCCCATAACTACATACCGGATGAGTGGGCGCCTCAGCGCGCCAGGGCTGATGGGTGGTACTGAGGATGGGGGAGGGAATGCCTGTTTCCCTGCAGGAGAAACCCTGAAACCTACTGGAACATGTACGGTCCTCTCCAGCCACTGTGAATAGCTGTGACTCCATAGATGGAGGAAGAATGCCTCGGGAGCATACACTGAGACAAAGAAGGGGCAGACTTGTCTCATCAACAGAGAATTTTAAACCCATAAAGTCTAATCACTGTCTAAGTCCAGGGGACGTGAGGGTGCGAAAGCTAGTAGTGATAATTGTTTTTAAGGTCATACCAAGGGATGGATAGCCTATTTGAGTTTGGGATTGTACGACCATTTAAGTAGTCAAACATATAAGGAAAATTGTAATTTTTTGCCTTACTGGCTATTAGGTACATATCGAAACACAACGTAGATAAGATTCCAATACAGATAATCTATCCCCCCACGACACCAGACGCAAAAACGCAAATATTCTAAAAGAAGAGTTTGGTGTTGGAAAGTTTCTTTCTAGATATATAGGCATGAGTCTCAGTGCTAGAGCGCACTACACCACCCTATTGGGACGGCCCAATAGACGGTCGGTTATTGTGTGATCAGCCTGGATTCGGAACTAGGGGTTTCTGTGGTAGTGGAGCCTCTAGCACGAGACAGTCGCCTTAATATAGCACAGAAGATCTGTCGAAACAAACTTCCTTTTTAGAATATTTGTTTTGTGGGTGTGGGTGTGCGTGAATAGATTATATGTATTGGATCATCTTATTCGTTGTGTTTGATGTGGCTAATATCATAAGGCAGAAGATACAATTTATGTCTTATATTTGGCTACTAATGGGTCGTACAATTCCTCAAATCAAATTAGCGTATAAGCATCCTGGTGTATGGACTTAAATAACATTTCATAAGCATTGGCAGCACGCCCCTTCCCCGACTTAACAGGATTAGACTTCTTTATGGGGTTTCAAATATCCCTGTAGCTGGGCAAGTCTGCCCATCTTTCTGTTCAGTGTAAATGCTCCCCGAGCGAGTTCTCCTCAATCATTGGAGCCACAGCTATGCACATGGCTGCGAGAAGTGACGTAACCAGTTAAGCAGGGGCTCAGGGTTTCCCTGCAACGGACAACAGCAGTCCATCCCCCACCTCAACCTCGACCACCCATCGCACTCGGGCGCTGGAGGGCGTCCCACAAGATCCAGGTATGTAGTCTTATGGCTGTTTCCCAAATAGAGATTCTGGTCTAGGCAAGGGCTATCGGTCACTGTAGTGCACTTATACAGCTTGTAAATTATCCACGAACACTGGCAGGCAATGATCAGTTTCTCTGTTCTTTAACTATTTATTTAGGTATGGTTTGGGTATAAATATTATCTTAAAAAATATCATTAATACTGACATAACATTGCATGCTCCCAAATTCCAAATAGAATAGTGTCATTAGGAGCATTTATTTGCAGAATAAATGACAACTGCGTCATAAAATATACACCAAAAGATAGTGTGTCAGTAACTCTGAATAATGAAAAAAATGAGAATTCATGATTCGGTTAAACAACCACAACTCATTCGTGTTATAACTTCAGAAAGTGTTTCAAAATCACTAATTTGGTTAGTAATAACCCTGACTTTCAATCACAGCTTTGCACGCGTCTGGCGATGGAAGCACTGTCCTGCTGGAAAACCAATCCTCGGCATTTGGAATTGTCAGACGTAGAAAGAAAAGTTTTCTTCCAGGACAGTGGGCTGCGAGAACTGGAAATCCTACTAGCCACAGTTGTCTCGAGCACCCAACTTGGAGAATTTGGATGAAGGATCAGGTGAATGGATCTGGCGGGCGTGCTTCAGCAAGGCTGAGATCGGCAATTTGTTCTTGAAAGGACAAACACTGGAAGTCAAGCCACGTCGTTACAAGTATGGTCGTCCTGAAGAAAATTGCTTACTTTCTACTCCTGAATGTTCCACCACTCTGTGGATTTGGTTTGCTTCTGCTGTGCCAATGCCTCCATGTCCACACGCTCCAGAGGTCAGTCTAAGGGTGGGAAGATTGAGGCACCACAGCCCTAAGAACTCTGTCATGGCCAGGCCCAATCTCCAACGGGACCTGAACCCCTGAATGGAAAAGGAAGAGACCTGCATAGCCATGGAATGGACAAAGGAACATCTACAAAGCGAGCTGCTTAGATTTGTCTGCGCCAGGAGTGGCATAAAGTGACCAACATCAGATGTTGAAAGACTGGTGGAGGAGCATGCCAAGACGCATAAAGCTAAGTAATTGAAAATCATGTTATCCACAAATATGATTTCCTAAGTTGACACATTATTGTGTTTTAAGAATTAATAGGAACTCATTTTCTTCGCATTATTCGAAGACCTGACAACAGTCATTTCTTTTTGTGTTTTGACCAGTTGTTATTTTTCTGGAAAATATGCTCTATAATGTACTAAAAATGTTATTTGGAGATTAGGGACATGTCAATAGTTCTTATAGAATAAAACAAATTTTAACTTTAACCAAACACATACCTATAAATCATAAAGACAGAGAAACTGATCTATTTTCGGCAGTGGTCTCTTAATTTTTTCCAGAGCTGTGTTAGGAATAGGGCCATTTGGGACAAAGCTATGTCTAGTCTTAAAGCAGACATGGTAACCCATTCACCAGCACAAGAAGATCTTGGTAGTGTGTAAAGAAATGAGTGCAATGACTGATTTCGCATTTCCCTTGATCCTTAACAATGTGAATGCATTACAATAATTAAGTGTTGTGTATCTTGTCTAGTACAAGTGCTGCTGTAACCGGTGCCCTGGAACTCGACCGACCAAAGATGAAGGCAGTGTGCACTCTGCAACAGTGTGGTGACGCCACACCCCAACTGAGTCTTCTTCTGCCCACTTCTGTACAGATCCACTCAGTTAAAACCGGATATACATACCATAATGCATTCGGAAAGTATTCAGAACCCTTAACATTTTGGTACGTTACAGACTTTATTTTAAAATTAGATTAAAAAAGTCAAATCAACTACACATAATACCCATAATGACAAAACAGGTTTTTAAAAAATGAATATCACAGTATTCAGACCCTTTACTCAGTCAGATAGTCCCTTAGCTCTCTTGGGGTTGACGTCTGGCAACCTTGGACCACACCTGTCTTTGGGATTTTACTCTCATTCTTCTCTGCGAGAATACTCTCAAGCTCTGTCAGGCCTGGGGAAAGCGTCGCTGCCACCAGTATTTTCAGGTCTCTTCCAGAGATGTTTCGATCGGGTTTAGTCAGGGCTCTGGCTGGGCCATCAAGATAATTCAGGTACTTGTCCGAAGTCACTCACGTAGCTTGTCCATTGCTGTTGTACTTAGGGTGTTGTCCTGTTGAAGGTGAACCTTTCCCCAGTCTGAGGTCATGAGTGCTCTGTGAGCAGGTCTCTGGGAGCAGTTCATTGATAAATGCGCTCTGATATTGCCTCTGTTTCATCCTTTCTGATCTGCTCGACTAGTCTCCCATTCCTGGACAGGAAAGTTCATCTCCACAGCATGGATGCTATCCACCACCGATACTTTCACTGGTAGGGACTTGTGCCAGGTTACCTCCAGCGTGACGCGTGGCATTTCCAGGCCAAAGAGTTCAATTTTGGTTTCATCAGACAACGCAGAAAACTTGTTCTCATGGTTGAGAGTCCCGGAGGCATGCATTTTGCAAACCTCCAACGGAACCTGTTTCTGTCGTTTTTACTTAAGGAGTGTGCGTTTGTCTGGCCGCAACTCTACTATCAAGGGCTGATTGGTGGGGCTTGCAAGAGTTGTTCTTCCTCTGGAGTAGGTTTCCTCTCCACAGAAAGAACTCTGCGAGCTCTGTCGTACCCATTCAGGACCTTGGTCACTCCTTCCTAGACCAGGGTCCTTTCCCTCCGATTGCTCATTTGGCTGGCGCCAGCTTTAGGAGTGGTCTGGTGATCCAAACGGTCTCAGTTAAGCAATGATGGAGCCATATGTGTTTCTGGGACCTTCAATGCTCAGACTTTTTTTAGGTGCCTTGCACCCAGATATGCTGCCTACGGACACAGCACCTGTTGGAGCTCGTAACGGACAAATTCCTTACGACCATCATGGCTTGGTTTTGCATCTGAGCATGCACATGTCAACTGGGACTTTATTGATAACATGTTATTATCTTCCAATTCATGTCCAACACCATTGAACTTTACCACAGGTGGATCTCAAATTGTAGAACATCCAAGGATGATCAATGAATACAGGAGTGCACCTGCTCAGTTCGAGTCTCAAGCAAGGTCGAATACTTAGTGAAGTCGGAGTGTACATTTCACTTAGCGTTGGAGTCAAAAACTAGTTTCTATCACCTCCACTAAATTTCTTGTTACAAACTATAGTTTTTTTTTTTTTCGCAAGTTGGTTAGGACTTCTACCTTTGTGCATGTACACATAGTAAATTTTGCCAACAAATTGTTTACAGACAGATTGATTTCATTATATCACTGTATCTACCATTCCGGTGGCAAAGTTTACATACACTAAGTTGATGCTTTAACAGCTTGGGAATATTACAGAAAATGATTGTCATGGCTTTAGAACTTCTTGATCGCGCTAATGACATAAGGTGAGTGCAATTGTGAGGTGTACCGTGAGTATTCAAGGCTATCTCAATTCATTCTCTTTGACTTGACATCATGAAATCAAAAGATAACAATAAAGATCCAGAAAAAAAAATTGGTAGTACCTGCCACAAGTCTGGTTCACCTTGAAGCAATTCAAACGCATGAACGACCACGTTATCTGTGTACAAAAAAGTGCAAAGTATGAACACCTGTGGACAGCTAGCCGTCTCATAGGTCGCTCAGGAAAGGGAGTGAGAAAGTGCAAATCTAATCCAGAACATACAGCAAGGACCTTGTGAAGCTGCTGGAGTAACAGGATAAAAGTACGTATAATGCCAATAAATACGGGTCCTATATTGAATACACCTGAAAGGCCGCTCAGCATGAAGTAGGCCATGCTACTAAACGCCTAATAACCGTAAAAAAATAAGCCCAAAACTACGGTGGGTCAAAGATCGTACTTTTGGGAATTGTCTTGGTCATTGAAACAAATAGAATGTCATGTTTTGGATCGTAATGACCAATGTTATGTTGGTGGGAAAAGGTGGGAAGCTTGAAA
>NC_036870.1:5394955-5399056 GCF_002910315.2 Salvelinus sp. IW2-2015
CCGTGTGTGTCTATGCCAGCATCATGACAATGACCAAAACCCACGGCCAGACAACAAGAAGTGGCTCAAGAAAAACGCACACATTAAGCCTGGAGTGCCTAGCCAGTCCCCAGACTTAATCCCATAGAAATCTTGGAGGAGCTTGGCGTAGTTGCCAAACCGTCAGCGCTCGAAACCTTAATGATTGAAGAAAATCTGCAAAGAGAGGGGGAAAAAATCCCTCCTGAGATGTGTGCCAAACCTGGTGGCCAACTACAAGAAACATCTGAACCTCTGTGATGCAACAGGTGTTTGCCACCAAGTACTAATATGTTTTGCAGAGGGGTTCAATACTGATCATGTCTGCTTTAAGACTAGGACATAAGCTTTGTCCCAAATGGCACCCTATTCCTAACACAGCTCTGGAAAAAAATTAAGAGACCACTGCAAAATGATCAGTTTCTCTGGTTTTACTATTTATAGGTATGTGTTTGGTTAAAGTTAAAATGTTTGTTTTATTCTATAAACTATTGACATKTCTCCCTAATTCCAAATAAACATTTTTAGATAATTTAGAGCATTATTTCCAGAAAATAACAACTGGTCAAAACAACAAAAAGAAATGCACTGTTGTCAGGCTTCGAATAATGCAAAGAAAATGAGTTCCTATTAATTTTAAAACACAATAATGTGTCAACTTAGGAAATCAATATTTGGTGGAATAACACTGATTTTCAATCACAGCTTTCATGCGTCTTGGCATGCTCTCCACCAGTCTTTCACATTGATGTTGGGTCACTTTATGCCACTCCTGGCGCAAAAATCTAAGCAGCTCGGCTTTGTTTTATGGCTTGTGACCATCTATCTTCCTCTTGATCCCATTCCAGAGGTTTTCAATGGGGTTCAGGTCTGGAGATTGGGCTGGCCATGACAGGGTCTTGATCTGGTGGTCCTCCATCCACACCTTGACTGACCTGGCTGTGTGGCATGGAGCATTGGCCTGCTGGAAAAACCAATCCTCAGAGTTGGGGAACATTGTCAGAGTAGAAAGAAGCAAGTTTTCTTCCAGGACAACCTTGTACGTGACGTGGCTTGATTCATGTGTCCTTTACAAAGACAAATCTGCCCGATTCAAGCCTTGCTGAAGCACCCCCAGATCATCACCGATCCTTCACCAAATTTCAGTGGGTGCGAGACACTGTGGCTAGTAGGCATTTCCAGGTCTCGCACCCACTGTCCTGGAAGAAAACTTTTCTTTCTACTCTGACAATGTTCCCCAACTCCGAGGATTGGTTTTTCCAGCAGGACAATGCTCCATGCCAAGACGCATGAAAGCTGTGATTGAAAATCAGGGTTATTCTACCAAATTATGATTTCTGAACACTTCCTAAGTTAAAACACGAGTATTGTGTTGTTTAAACGAATATGAACTCATTTTCTTTGCATTATTCGAGGTCTGACAACACTATCTTTTTTGTTATTTATGACCAGTTGTCATTTTCTGCAAATAAATGCTCTAAATGACACTATTTCTATTTGGAATTTGGGAGAAATGTTGTCAGTAGTTTATAGAATAATTTTTTTAAATTAATTTTACCCAAACACATACCTATAAATAGTAAAACCAGAGAAACTGATCATTCTGCAGTGGTCTCTTAATTTACAGAGCTGTATAGTGCACTACAGTTGACCATAGCCCTATGCCTATGACCAGACTCYCTATTTGGGAAACAGCCATAGACTACATACCTTGGGATTTGAGTGGGACGCCCTCCAGCGCCCAGGGCTGATGGGTGGTGACTGAGGATGGGGGAGGGATGCTGTTNNNNTGCAGGAGAAACCCTGAACCCCTGGTAACTTGGTACGTCCTCTCCAGCCACTGTGCATAGCTGTGCTCCATAGATGGAGGAAGAACTGCCTCGGGGAGCATACCACTGAGACAGAAGAGGGGGCAGACTTGCTCAGCAACAGAGAATTTTTAACCCATAAGAGTCTAAATCCTGTCTTAGTCAGGGGACGGAGGCGTGCTACAAGCTATATGATATTGTTTTAAGGTCATACCAAGGATSATTTAGCTATTTGATTTGGGAATTGTACGACCCATTTAAGTAGCAAACATATAAGAAAAATAGTATTTTGCCTTACTGCTATTAGCACATACAAACACAACGAATAACAGATTCAACAGAGATAGTCTATTCACCACACACACACCAAAAAATATTCTAAAAGGAAGTTTGTTTGGAAGTCTCTGTGCTATATCTAAGGCACTGCGTCTCAGTGCTAGAGGCGTCACTACAGACACCCAGGTTCGAATCCAGGCTGTATCACAACCGGCCGTGATTGGAAGTCCCATAGGGTGGCTCAATTGCACAGTGTCGTCCGGGTTAGGCCGGTGTAGGCCGTCATTGTAAATAAGAATTTG
Organism: Salvelinus sp. IW2-2015; assembly: GCF_002910315.2. NCBI lineage: Eukaryota > Metazoa > Chordata > Actinopteri > Salmoniformes > Salmonidae > Salvelinus > Salvelinus sp. IW2-2015. The sequence goes on from NC_036870.1 coordinate 5,397,360, forward strand.
TTCTTAACTGACTTGCCTAGTTAAATAAAAGGTTAAATAATTTAAAATATAAATAAATAAAAAATATGCGACTTAAGATCAGGAAATATTTGTGTTTAACCCCTTATCTTTGGCACTAAACAGTCTAAGCCTGAAGAGTGAGGAGGGGCGGTTCCTACTAAGCTACACTACATGACAAAAAAATATGTGGACACCTGCTCATCACACATTTCATTCCAAAATCATGAGCATTAATATGAAGTTGGTCCCCCTTGCAGCTATAACAGCCTCCACTCTTATGGGAAGGCTTTCCACTAGATGTTGGGAACATTGCCGCGGAGACTTGATTCCATTCAGCCACAAGAGCATTAGTGAGGTCGGGCACAGATGTTGGGCAATTAAAGAGAGAGATATGCACTCCCAGGAATCCCAGTTCCACAATAAATGTTTGTTTTGTTCGATTAAGTCCATTTATGTCCAAATACCTCCTTTTTGTTCACGCGGTTAGTTCACAAATCCAAATTCACACGGCGCAGGCACCTTAGTTCAGACGACAGTTCCATTACAGTTCGTAGAAACATGTCAAACGATGTATAGAATCAATCTTTAGGATGTTTTTATCATAAATCTTCAATAATATTCCAACCGGACAATTCCTTTGTCTTTAGAAAGGAAAAGGAACGCAGCTAACTCTCACGGGTGCGCGCCTGACTGAGCTCATGGCATTCTGCCAGACACCTGACCAATCAGCTCTTATTCTCTCCTCCTTCACAGTAAGAAGCCTGAAACAAGGTTCTAAAGACTGTTGACATCTAGTGGAAGCCTTAGGAACTGCAATCGGACCAAATTTTACACTATATTGGATAGGCAAAGACTTGAAAACCTACAAACCTCAGATTTCCCACTTCCTGGTTGATTTTTTTCTCAGGTTTTTGCCTGCCATATGAGTTCTGTTATACTCAGACATCATTCAAACAGTTTTAGAAACTTCAGAGTTTTCTATCCAAATCTACTAATAATATGCATATCTTAGCTTCTGGGCCTGAGTAGCAGGAAGTTTACTCTGGGCACCTTATTCATCCAAGCTACTCAATACTGCCCCAGCCATAAGAAGTTAAAATTCTAAATCAAATAGCAAAATGATCCTAGGTATGACCTAATTAAAACAATTCCAGATACAAAGTATGTACACACCAAATGAATGGATTTGTCTATTTCAGCCACACCTGTTACAGACATGCAATTGCCATAGACAAACATTGGCAGTAGAATGGCCTTCTGAAGAGTTCAGTGACTTTCAATGTGGCACCATCATAGGATGCCACCTTGCCAACAAATAATTTCAGAGAATGCTACCTGCCCCAATACATGGTGCCAACTGTAAAGTTTGGTGGAGGCGGAATAATGGTCTGGGGCTGTTTTTCATGGTTGGGGCTAGGCCCCTTAGTTCCAGGAGAGTGTAATCATAACGCTACAGCATACAATGAAATTCTAAATGATTCTGTGTCTTCAAACTTTGTGGGAACAGTTTGGTGAAGGCCATTTCTTGTTTCAGCATGACAATGCCCTCGTGCACAAAGTGCGGTCCTTACAGAAATGATCTGTGTGGAAAAGCTGCTGTGGAAGAACTTCAAAGGCCTGCACAGAGCCCTGACCTCAACCCCCATTGAACACCTTTGGGATGAATTGGAACGCCGACTGCGAGGCAGGGCAAAATG
>NC_036870.1:5403923-5408352 GCF_002910315.2 Salvelinus sp. IW2-2015
AGATGAACTGAGTAAAGGACAGAGATCCTTGATGAAACCTGCTCCAGAGCGCTCAGTACCTCAGAACTGCACAACGTCCCTAAGCACACAGCCAAGATAACGCAGGAGTGGCTTTGGGACTCTGAAGTCTCTTAATATCCTTGAGTGCCCAGCCAGAGCCTGGACTTGAATCCGATCAAACATTCTCTGAGAGACCTGAAAATAGCTGTGCAGCAATGCTTCCCATCCAACCTGACAGCGCTTGAGAGGATCTGCAGAAAGAATGGAAGAAACTTCCAAGTTTGTGCCAAGCTTGTAGCTTTATACCCAGAGAGCCTCAAGGCTTGTAATCGCTGCCAAAAGTGCTAAAACAAGTACTGAGGAAAAGGCTCTAAATAGTTATCTTCTTACGGTTGAAATCCGAATATCGTCTCTCTGCCCTCCCTCGATCCTGACTAGTCTCCCAGTCCTTGCTACTAAAAAACATCCCCACAGCATGATGCTGCCGCCACCACCATGCTTCACAGTAGGGATGGTGCCAGGTTTGCCTGGTTTCACCCAGACATGACCCTTGGCATTCAGGCCAAAGAGTTCAATCTTATTTACACCAGACCAGAGAATCTTAGAGTCCTTTAGGTGCCTTTTGGCAAACTTCAAGCGGTCGGTCATGCGCCTTTAATTGAGTGGCGGCTTCCGTCTGGCCACTCTACCATAAAGGCCTGACTGGTGGAGTGTTGCAGAGATGGGAGCACCTTCCAGAAGCACAACCATCTCCACAGAGGAACTCCGGAGCCATGTCAGAGTGACCATCAGGTTCTTGGTAACCTTCATGACCAACGCCCTTCTCCACCGATTGCTCAGTTTGGGACTGCAGCCAGCTCTAGGAAGAGTTGTGGTGGATCCAAACTTCTTCCATTTAAGAATGATGGAGGCCACTGTGTTCTTGGGGACCTTCAATGCTGCAGAAATGTTTTGTTACCCTTCCCCAGATCTGTGCCTCGACAGAATCCTGTCTCGGAGCTCTACGGACAATTCCTTCGACCTCATGGCTTGGTTTTTGCTCTGAAATGCACCGTCAACTGTGGGACCTTATATAGACAAATGTGTGCCTTTCTAAATCATGTCCAATCAATTTGATTCGAGGTCAACTACAAGTTGAAGAAACATCAAGGATGCTCAATGTTAACAGGATGCACCTGAGCTCAATTTTGAGTCTCAATAGTTTTAATATAAATTCTCAAAAAAATTGCTTTGTCATTATGTGGTATTGTGTTTAGATTGATGAGGAAAAAATACAATTGAATCCATTTTAGAATAAGGTTGCAACATAACAAAATGTGGAAAAAGTGAAGAGGTCTGAAAACTTTCCGAATACACTGTATATCTGAGTGATACAGTATAAGAAAGATCAGGAAACAATCATTTATTTTTTATTACATGTACTTAACCCCTTATTTTTGGCACTAAACAGTGTTACACACACATACATATATATATATATACCGTTGAAAACGGAAGTTTACATACACCTCGGCCAAATACATTTAAACTCAGTTTTCACAATTCCTGATATTTAATCCTAGTAAAATTCCCTGTCTTAGGTCAGTTAGGATCACCACTTTATTTTAAGAATGTGAAATGTCAGAATAATAGTAGCGAGAAAGATTTCAGCTTTTATTTCTTTCATCACATTCCCAGTGGGTCAAAGGTTTACATACACTCAATTAGAATTTGGTAGCATTGCCTTTAAATTGTTTAACTTGGGTCAAACGTTTCAGGTAGCCTTCTACAACCTTCCCACAATAAGGGGTGAATTTTGACCCATTCCTCCGTGACAGAGCAAGTGTAACTGAGTCAGGTTTGTAGGCATCTTTGCTCGCATCCGCCTTTTCAGTTCTGGCCACACATTTTCTATAGAATTGATGTCAGGGCTTTGTGATGGCCACTCCAATACCTTGACTTTGTTGTCCTTAAGCCATTTTGCCACAACTTTGGAAGTATGCTTGGGGTCATTGTCCATTTGGAAGACCCATTTGCGACCAAGCTTTAACTTCCTGGCTGATGTCTTGAGATGTTGCTTCAATATATCCACATAATTTTCCTGCCTCATGATGCTATCTATTTTGTGACKTGCACCAGTCCCTCCTGCAGCAAAGCACCCCCACAACATGATGCTGCCACCACCGTGCTTCACGGTTGGGATGGTGTTCTTCGGCTTGCAAGCCTCCCCCTTTTCCTCCAAACATAACGATGGTCATTATGACCAAACAGTTCTATTTGTGTTTCATCAGACCAAAGGACATATCTACAAAAAGTACAATCTTTGTCCCCATGTGCAGTTGCAAACTGTAGTTTGGCTTTTTTAATGGCGGTTTTGGAGCAGTGGCTTCTTCCTTGCTGAGCGGCCTTTCAGGTTATGTCGATATAGGACTCATTTTACTGTGGATATGGATACTTTTGTACCTGTTTCCTCTAGCATCTTCATAAGGTCCTTTGCTGTTATTCTGGGATTTGATTTGCACTTTCACACCAAAGTACACACCATCTCTAGGAGACAGAACGTGTCTCCTTCCTGAGCGGTATGACGGCTGTGTGGTCCCATCATGTTTATAATTTCATACTATTGTTTGTACAGATGAATGTGGTACATTCAGGCGTTTGGAATTTGCTCCCAAGGATGAACCAGACTTGTGGAGGTCCCCAATTGTTTTTCCTGAGGTCTTGACTGATTTCTTTTGATTTTCTCATGATGTCAATCAAAGAGGCACTGAGTTTGAAGGTAGAAGCAACATCGACGGATGCTGAGAAACATGACTTTCCTACCCCGCGGGATGAAGCAGTCTTGAAGCGTGATTCAGTATGATTGCGCCAAACAGCGTACATAGAATGTCGACCTTGAGTACGCGGGAGGAGCTTGTCTTATTTGGAGTATTTTCTCTGTTTGTAGGTAAGGAATAACAAATATTGGATACAGGTCCGTTCCACGCTTTTCCCGAAAGGGGGGGCGGGGGAGGGCTTGTAAGCGTCGCGGAAATTGTGAGCATGGTCCAGTGTTTTCCAGCCCGGTAGCAATCGATATCCTGATAGAATTTAGGGAGTTTGTTTTTAGATTTAGCCTGGTAAGAATCCCCAGGCTTACATAGAATGCAGGCTCAGGGTGTGTGGTTTCCAGTTACAAAGAGGCAGATAAATTCGTCAGGGCCATCGGTGTCGCTTGGAATGTATAAGGCTGTGGATATGATTGACGAGATTCCCTTGGTAGATAATGGAGGGAGCATTGGATGTGAGGATGTAGATCAGGTGAAAGAAGCCTGAGTTTTGTTTATAGATGCGTAGAGAGCGCGTATTCTCTGTAACCAATAGGATAGCAAGGCAACAGGTCAACTTAGTGTACTGGTACAACTTCTTTGACCTCCACTGGAAATCATGATACAGTGAGTTTAATAAGGGTGAAGAAAGTAAATATGGCTTGTGCTGTTCTAAAGGGTCAAGGGTTGTTGGATGCAATTGCAGCATTTTGGCTCGATCATTGGGGCAACACCGAAATGTAGCTTTGAGTTCGCAACCCGGGAACTCCTTGCTCAGGAAACTGAATGTCTTCGGTTAGACGAAGAAATTGAGGTGTTTGAGTGGTGAAAAACGAGTTTTTAATGACTCCAACCCTAAGTGTATGTAAACTTCTGACTACAACGTAATATATACATATAAATAAAATTTCAAACTGTGTTACGGGGGAGCTTCAGATGAGTCTTGTGAGGCCTAGAGCAATTCAAATGTATGTTGTTCTTGAGATTCCTCACTCTTTCCACAAATGGGGTCATAATTAGTGTGTAGCCCGAACTGTTCGTCGCTACAAGCTACAGACAGAAGTTTCTCAGATTGAGTCTGTCTGGGCGCTGTCATGTTCTTATAGGCACTATAGTATTGCGCCTCAGTCTCTAAGTCTGGGAAGTTGTAGGAAGGTCTTGACAGTCATGGAAACAGCAAGATGTGCTTCAGCATGTGCGCAACACAGCTGCTGGCAAGACACGAAAGTGCTGTTTGATGAATGCTTACGAAGCCTGCTGCTGCCTACCACACTCAGTCAGAGTGCTGCTCTATACAAATATCAATTCATAGACTTTTATAATATAATAAACACACACTAAATACCGAGCCTTAATCATTAATACGGTCAAATACGGAACGATCTTCGAAAACAAAGCGTTTATTCTTTCAGTGAAATACAGAACCGTTCCGTATTTTATCTAACGGGTGGGCAACCCTAGTCAAAATATTGCTGTTACATTGCCAAACCTTTAATGTTGTGTCATAATTATGGAAAATTATGGAAAATTAATTACGGTCTTTGTTAAGAATAAATTATCTTCACACAGTTCGCAACGAGCCAGGCAGCCCAAACTGCTGCATATACCCTGACTCTGCTTGCACTGAACGCAAGAGAATGACG
>NC_036870.1:5412962-5417127 GCF_002910315.2 Salvelinus sp. IW2-2015
GCCTTTAAATACATCACAGGTACACCTCCAATTGACTCAAATTATGTCAATTAGCCTATCAGAAGCTTCTAAAGCCATGACATCATTTTCTGGAATTTTCCAAGCAGTTTAAAGGCACAGTCAACTTAACAATTTCCCGAGTTAATATTGCCTGCTAACATGAATTTCTTTTRACTAAATATGCAGGTWWAAAAATATATACTTCTGATTTTAAGAAAGGCATTGATGTTTATGGTTAGGTACATTGGTGCAACGACAGTGCTTTTTTCACGAATGCGCTTTTGTTAAATTATCACCCGTTTGGCGAAGTAAGCTGTGATTTGATGATAAATTAACAGGCACCGCATTGATTACATGCAACGCAGGACAAGCTAGTTAAACTAGTAATATCATCAATCATGTGTAGTTAACTAGTGATTATGTTAAGATTGATTGTTTTTTATAAGATAAGTTTAATGCTAGCTAGCAACTTACCTTGGCTCCTTGTTGCACTCGCGTAACAGGTGGTCAGCCTGCCATGCAGTCTCCTCGTGGATTGCAATGTAATCGGCCATAATTGGCATCCAAAAATGACGATTACCGATTGCTATGAAAACTTGAAATCAGCCCAAATTAATTTWGCTAATAAGACTCCCATGGGGGTGCGGAGATCGACTCTAGGGGGTTAAAGTAGTATTCTTTGMTAGCTTTTTAAAAACAAGTATTCTATGCTTGCTTTATCTTTAGGCAAAACTATTTCTTGTCATAGTTGATTTGTTCAGGGAGATTCTTTCTCTTATCTTCTTGGCGGAAATGTGAGAGTCGGTCAAAATGTATAACATACACAGTCATATCACATAGYGTATCCATTTACCTTGGGAAATCTTTGGAGAGTGGGTCCCACATTTTCTGATCTTGGCTATGAAACCAACTGAAAGTCTCCTCCAGCAACTGAAAGGACAGATATAGTCAGTGAGTGATCTTTGTACATCATTAAGGGGAGTCAATACGCAAAAGGTCCACTAGAGAGACTTTCAGAGTTATTTTATGCTGTTTTATTAATTGAGGAAATTAATCAAATAGCTCAGAAAATCTATTCTTTGAATGCGGACACTACTAATCTGAGTAAATAGGCAAACAAACAATAATGATTTGGCCAAGTATGGCCCATAACAATGTCTATAAAATTAATGGAGGAAAGGTCTTTCTACTAACCTTCAGGTAGTGCGACCTGGCCAAACAGGTGGGACTCAGGCCCTCAGGGAGAGACTCCTCCTCCTTCAACCACTTCCTCATCACCATGACAACATCCTCATGGAATGATTTCTGATTGGTTGACAAAAGCAGGATTTTTTTTTAAATTTCACCTTTATTTAACCAGTTGAGAACAAGTTCTCATTTACAACTGCGACCTGCCCAAGATAAAGCAAAGCAGTGCGACACAAACAACAGAGTTACACAAATAAACGTACAGTCAATAACACAATATAAAAAGTACAGTGTGTGCAAATGTAGTAAGATTAGGGAGGTAAAGCAATAAATAGGCCATAGAGGCGAAATAATTACAATTTAGCATTAACACTGGAGTGATAGATGTGCAGATGATGATGTGCAAGTAGAGATACTGGGGTGCAAAAGAAAAGGAAGAACATTGTCAAGTTTAGGAGACAGATGCAGTGGTGTGTATTAATGGATGCCAAGGTAAGCCAGGCTTCCCCCCCAAAAATATATATATTTAGTCTCTGCGTTTCATAATGTTTCTTCAATTCGCAAGAAGCTGAATGTATTTCACAGGAAAAAGCATCAGAGCGAGCGAAACAGCGCCCCTCTGTCTCTCCACGTGTAGGCAAACTTTCTGATGCCGTCTGGTCCAAATGAGTGTGACATTGTTGCCGCCCGTAGCATTCAAGGCAAGGGAAGCCAGCGAGCATCTGACCTCCCTTGACAAAAAAAATTGCCAATCAGCATTCAGCAAAACTGAGCGAGCGGAACTTTGAATGGTCCTGGCGCACCAACAAAAATAAGTGTCAAGGGAAGCCAGCTTGGATTTGGCATCCTATCAAATCCCATTGAGAGCATACGTCACTTAGCTAAAAATGTGCACTTTCCTAAATTAGCCATGGATGGAAACAGGGATTTGGATGTGTGGTTTTACTTAATTCTCCGTACTAGCCAATGACTAGAACGGCAATTCTGATCCAACCATCAACTAATTTATTGTTGTGCCCCTGGCCTGAGAGGCTGGAAGTTCAATATGTAGCTAGATGTAGAAGGGTAATGTTAACTAGCTAACGTTGCCCATGAATTGAAGTTAGGCTAGCGAGCAAGCATTTTAGCCAGATAGCCTAGGACAACAAAAAATAAAGTGTGTACTGTTTGACAGAGTTAGACCGTTTCTTCAACATGAAAGAGGAGGATGGCATTGGCATTTCTCTACAAGTAGAGCGAGTCATGTTTTTTCTACTTGCACGAACATGCACACATAAAAACTAGAGCTTTTGTGTCACTAATCTACACACAATACCACATAAATGTCAAAGTGGAATTTTGTTTTGTAGAAAACTCTAGAAATTATTAAAGAATTAAAAGCTGAAATGGTTTGAGTCAAGTATTGACTTTGTTATTGCACGCCTAAATAAGTTCAGGAGTAAAAATGTGCTTAACAAATCACATAAGTTGCATGGACTCATTCCGGGTTCAATAATAGTGGTTACATGGTTTTACCCCACACACACTCTGTAAGGTCTCTCAATCGAGTAGTGCATTTAAAGCACAGATTCAACCACAAAGACCAGGGATGTGTTAGGTTTTAAAATTAACCGAGTAAAACTCACGGACGATTGTTAAAGCTCAAACCAAGTTTATTCCCCCAAAGGGTCAGACAGCTGATCAGACAAAGACTGTTTCCACCACGCACAAGTATATACACCCCCCTTTAGGTGGAGTCTCCTCCTCCTATAAACATTCACATCTTTGTTGCTAGGCAGGAAGTTAAGTGATGCGGTCAGTAAACTGTTCCTCTAACCTAACCTGATTCCTCACCATCCATATTTCTCCATCCTTATCAGTGACTGACTGAAACCATGTGATTACCTTTACTTTTTTCAGTACATTCCAAGCTTAATTGCCTCCACCATATACATTCCTCCTACAAGTAACCATTAACTTCTGGTGTAGAACCACACTATGGCACTCTTCATTTCCATAGGATACCTGATGATAAACAATATTTCAAGTTTAGGAGTCAGAACACGTCAGTCGTTTTTTCAATACTCGCAAAATAGAACACCGATTGGTAGATTTGTCACATGCCCGAATACACCAGTGTGGCAAGACTTGAAAATGGTGTTCTAGCAGTGATCAGCAATCAACTTTTTAAAAATATAATGGGCAAGTATGTGTATAAATCCAGGGTGCAAAGGCTCTAGAGACTTAACCAAAAAGACATCGCTGTAATTTCCGCCAAAGGTGCTACTACAAAGTATTGACTGGGGGGTGTGTATACTTATGTAAATTTGATATTCTGAATTTCCTTTTCAATGAATTTGCTAACATTTATAAAAACGTTTTTACTTGGTTATTGTGGGTGAAAATAATTATATATTTAGCCATTTTGCATTCAGACTAAGCAACGATGTGGAATAAGTCACATTTGTGTTATAGTCTGAAGGCACTGTCTACATTTTGGTCATTTAGCAGTGCTTTTATAGCTCATATAGACACTCTAATATTACAGTAAATTTAATCCTATGTTGTTGTGATAATTGCGTTGTTTGCTCTATAACCTGTTAATTCATATGCCTTGCGACTGTGATATATAGGCCTAAAGGCCGAGACAATAAGAAGACAGTGGCAGAATCACACCTTTTTTGTTTTATCACAAAACCGTATAGCAACCTCTGTCCAGTGAAGTCCACAAAGCATATTGCATGACAGTAACAGACAGTACATGACCTACAGCAAGGTTAATGCTTCCTACATGTTCTGACCGCAACAACTATTGATTTAGAACACAGAGTTACCACAAGTCACAAAGAAAACAGGAGTGTTACACTATTCCAGCACCATTTATTTAAACTTCCACATCATCAAATCACCTCCGCTTAGTCTACACAGTGACAAATAAAAGATACCAAAAAAAATTTAGTCTAATCAACGTAAGCTGTGGCTGTCGATTGTTCTGATT
>NC_036870.1:5420757-5474718 GCF_002910315.2 Salvelinus sp. IW2-2015
CTGCTACCTTCTATATATTGTTTAATGACTTGTACGTTTTTTGTGTAACTCTGTTGTTGTGTCGCACTGCTTTGTCTTATTTGGGCAGGTCGCAGTTGTAAATGAGAACTTGTTCTCAACTGGTTAAATAAAGGTGAAATGTAAAAAAAAATCTGCTTTTGTCAAAATCAGAAATCTTCCATGAGGATGTTGTCATGGTGATGAGGAAGTGGTTGAAGGAGGAGGAGTCTCTCCCTGAGGGCCTGAGTCCCACCTGTTTGCCAGGTCCACTACCTGAAGGTTAGTAGAAAGACCTTTCCCCATTAATGCTTTATAGACATTGTTATGGCCATACTTGGCCAAATCATTATGTTTGTTTGTCCTATTTACTCAGATTAGTAGTGTCGCATTCACAAAATAGATTTTCGAGCTAAAAAGTATATGTACAGTGTGTGCAAATGTAGTAAGATTAGGGAGGTAAGGCAATAAATAGGCCATAGAGGCGAAATAATTACAATTTAGCATTAACTCTGGAGTGATAGATGTGCAGATGATGATGTGCAAAAGAAAAGGAAGAACATTGTCAAGTTTTGGAGACGGATGCAGTGGTGTGTATTAATGGATGCCATGGTAAGCCAGGCTTCCCCCCTCCAAAAATATATATTTAGTCTCTGCGTTTCATAATGTTTCTTAAATTCGCAAGAAGCTGAATGCATTTCACAGGAAAAAGCATCAGAGCGAGCGAAACAGCGCCCCTCTGTCGCTCTACGTGTAGGCAAACTTTCTGATGCTGTCTGGTCCAAACGAGTATGACATTGTTGCCGCCCGTAGCATTCAAGGCAAGGGAAGCCAGCGAGCATCTGACCTCCCTTGACAAAAAAAATAACAAAAAAAATTGCCAATCAGCATTCAGCTAAACTGAGCAAGCGGAACTGTGAATGGTCCTGGCGCACCAACAAAAATAAGTGTCAAGGGAAGCCAGCTTGGATTTGGCATCCTATCAAATCCCATTGAGAGCATACGTCACCTAGCTAAAAATGTGCCCTTTCCTAAATTAGCCATGGATGGAAACAGGGATTTGGATGTGTGGTTTTACTTAATTCTCCGTACTAGCCAATGACTATAACATCAATTCTGATCCAACCATTAACTAATTTATTGTTGTGCCCCTGGCCCGAGAGGCTGGAAGTTCAATATGTAGCTAGATGTAGAAGGGTAATGTTAACTAGCTAACGTTGCCCATGAATTGAAGTTAGGGTAGCGAGCAAGCATTTTAGCCAGATAGCCTAGGACAACAAAAAATAAAGTGTGTACTGTTTGACAGAGTTAGACTGTTTCTTCAACATGAAAGAGGAGGATGGCATTGGCATTTCTCTACAAGTAGAGCGAGTCATGTTTTTTCTACTTGCACGAACATGCACACATAAAAATCAGAACCATCGACAGCCACAGCTTACGTTGATTAGACTAAATTTTTTTTGGTATCTTTTATTTGTCACTGTGTTAGACTAAGCGGAGGTGATTTGATGATGTGGAAGTTTAAATAAATGGTGCTGGAATAGTGTAAGCAACTCCTGTATTCTTTGTGACTTGTGGTAACTCTGTGTTCTAAATCAATAGTTGTTTAGCGGTCAGTACATGTAGGAAGCATTAACCTGCTTGACCATGCTGTAGGTCATGTACTGTCTGTTACTGTACATGCAATATGCTTTGTGGACAGAGGTTGCTATACGGTTTTGTGATAAAACAAAAAAGGTGTGATTCTGCCACTGTCTTCTTATTGTCTCGGCCTTTAGGCCTATATATCACAGTCGCAAGGCATATGAATTAACAGGTTATAGAGCAAACAACGCAATTATCACAACACATAGGATTCAATTTACTGTACTATTAGAGTGTCTATATGAGCTATAARAGCATCTGCTAAATGACCAAAATGTAGACAGTGCCTTCAGACTATAACAACAATGTGACTTATTCCACATCGTTGCTTAGTCTGAATGCAAAATGGCTTAAATATATAATTATTTTCACCCACAATACCAAGTAAAAACGTTTTTATAAATGTTAGCAAATTCATTGAAAAGGAAATNAAAATGGCTTAAATATATAATTATTTTCACCCACAATACCAAGTAAAAACGTTTTTATAAATGTTAGCAAATTCATTGAAAAGGAAATACAGAAATATCAAATTTACATAAGTATACACACCCCCCAGTCAATACTTTGTAGTAGCACCTTTGGGGGCAATTACAGCGATGTATTTTTGGGTAAGTCTCTAAGAGCTTTGCACACCTGGATTGTACAATACTTGCCCATTATTATTTAAAAAAGTTGATTGCTGATCACTGCTAGACAACCATTTTCAAGTCTTGCCATAGATTTTCAAGCCGATTTAAGTCAAAACTAACTAGGCCACGCAGGAACATTCAAAGTCGCCTTGGTAAGCAACTTCAGCGTTGATTTGGCCTTGTGTTTTATGAACCAGGTTTTCGTCTAGGATTTTGCCTGCGCTTATAGCTGTACTCAGTTTATTTTTATCCTGAAAAAAACTCCCTAGTCCAACACCGATGACAAGCCCATAACATGATGCAGCCACCACCATGCTTGAAAATATGAAGAGTAGTACTCAGTGATGTGTTGTTGGATTTGCCCCTAACAAAACACTTTGTATTCAGGACAAAAAGTTAATTTCTATGCAATTTTTTTTTCAGTATTACTTTAGTGTTGAAAACAGGATGCATGTTTTGGAATGTTTGTATTCTATACAGGCTTCCTTCTTTTCACTTTGTCATTTAGGTTATTGTGAAGTAACTACAATGTTGGTGATCCATCCTCAGTTCTATCACAGCCATTAAACTTTGTTTTAAAGTCACAATTGGCCTCATGGCGAAATCCCTGAGCAGTTTCCTTCCTCTCCGGTAACCGAGTTAGGAATAATAATGTTTCCGCCATCGTTTCCTATGACCGAAAAGAGCTTCTGGACATCAGAACAGCGATTTCTCACCTCGAACAGGATGATGATTAGTTTATTTAAAGAGTCGGATGTGAACGATAAACTGCTCTTCCCGGAGCCCAAATCCTCATCATTTACCACCACAAACTGATGCTGGCACTAAGACCACACTCAACGAGCTGTATAAGGTCATACGCAAATAAGAAAATGCTCATCCAGAGGCAGTGCTCCTAGTGCCAGGGGACTTCAATGCAAGAAAACTGAAATCCTTTTTTACCTAATATCTACCAGCATGTCACATCCTCCTGATTCCTGCTTACAAGAGTACCAGTGACGTGCTCAATACGGAAGTGTTCAGATGAAGCGGTTGCGCACACACACATTCCTTCAAACACGCTGCTGCTACCCTATTATATATGCATAGTTACTTTACCCCTACCTACATGTACATATCATCTCAAGTGCCTCGACTAAATCGTACTCCTGCACATTAACTCGGTACCAGTACCCCTCGCATATAGCCTCGTTATCTTATTGGTAGTATTTTTCTTTTTTTATTCTGTATTGTTGATTAAGGGCTCATAAGTCAGCGTTTCACAGTAAGGTCTACACTGGTTGTATTCGGAGCATGTGACAAATACAATGTTATTTAAAATTCAGCGTCTGCTTTTTATTTTTTTTACACATCTACCAATCAGTGTTCTATTTTGCGAGGTATTGAAAAAAAACAACTGACGCATTCTGACTCCTGAACTTGAAATATTGTTTATCATCRGGTATCCTATGGAAATGAAGAGTGCCATAGTGTGGTTTCTACACCAGAAGTTAATGGTTATCTGTAGGAGGAATGTATATGGTGGAGGCAATTAAGCTTGGAATGTGCTGAGTAAAGTAAAGGCAATCACATGGTTTCAGTCAGTCACTGATAAGGATGGAGAGATATGGATTAGTGAGGAATGGGGGCTGAGGTCAGGTCAGATTAAGGGAGAAGGAACAGTTTACTGCCCGCATCACTTAACTGCCTGCCTAGCAACAAAGATGTAATGTTTAGAGGGGAGGAGGAGACTCCACCTAAAGGGGGGGTATATATACTTGTGCTGGTGGAAACATGTCTTTGTCTGATCAGCTGTCTGACCCTTTGGGGGAATAAACTTGGTTTGAGCTTTAACAATCGTCCGTGAGTTTTTACTCGGTTAATTTAAAACCTAACACATCCCTGGTCTTTGTGGTTGAATCTGTGCTTTAAATGCACTACTCGATTGAGAGACCTTACAGATGTGTGTGGGGTAAAACCATGTTAACCACTATTATTGAACCCGGAATGAGTCCATGCAACTTATGTGATTTGTTAAGCACATTTTTACTCCTGAACTTATTTAGGCGTGCAATAACAAAGTCAATACTTGACTCAAACCATTTCAGCTTTTAATTCTTTAATAATTTCTAGAGTTTTCTACAAAYAAAATTCCACTTTGACATTATGTGGTATTGTGTGTAGATTAGTGACACAAAAGCTCTATTTAATMCATTTTAAATTCAGGCTGTAACAACAAAATGTGGGAAAAGTCAAGGGGTGTGAATGCTTTCTGAAGGCAGTGACTGTAGAAAGTGACCAGAATGTGGTCTGAAAAGAGTAGAATATTGATGCCCTGAGAGCAAAATCRACAACCTCTAGGTCTAAATAGTTTTCATGTGGCATAATTCAAACGTTTAAAAAGGACTGAGGTATCTCACCAGCGAAGTGTACTGTCGCCCTTCAAATTTTTGACCCACGGCATGTAGGTCGCAGATGGGCTGGTGTTTGTCCCTGAAAGCATCTGGTTCGGTGGATTCCTCACACTACAGGGGAAATAACAGCATAGTACATGGAGACTGCTGTCAGAGGGTCAGCGTTGAGGGATATACAATAGATAAGACAGTCTAAACATTTTAGTTGTTTTTGGATACAGAGCGAAAGTATGTCTGACTCGTGACTACTTGATGACTCTACTGTGATGGAGGCAGTCCGTACCTCCCTGCAGGTGATCAGGTGCTGGGCAGAGGAGTCAGAAAGGAGGTTGGCCAGCACCTTCTCTAGCCCCGCCCTCAGCCTGTCCTTCAGCTCATCCTTCCAGGAGCCGGGCTGTGATTGGCTGCAAGGTGTACAGGAGTACACTACGCTCTCTGGCAGGCTGGACATGATCTCATACAGGTCATCTGACAGACAGAAGAGAGGAAGAATTTCAATGTCATGGAGTGGATTTATAGTGAGAGTTGTTCTGATCCCTCAAATTAGGGCCTATATTTTGATTGAGGTGGCATCTTCCCCTACATACTGTTCACAGCGGTGGTCACCCATTTGCCTGGAGAGCTACCCTCTTGCAGGATTTTGTTCCAGCCCTCATCTCTAACACACCTGATTCTGGAGGTGTGTGTGGTAGCTGGATTAGTTGTAGGGCTGAAGCAAAAGCCTGCATACCAACCAGAAACCCTCTGTGATGAGTGTTGGCCACCCCTGCTGTACATCCCCTTGATGAAGACAGTTTTAAAGCTGAAATATTAGTCCCACTCACCAGAGAGCCCTTCACATTTAGAATGTACCCAGTGGCTACACCTGGAGCACTCCATCATCTGGCTGTTGTGGTCCTTCTCCTCGTAACACTTGGAGCAGATGGTGCAGAAGTTCCCTTGTAAAACAAATCAGATGTACTACAGTAATCAAATGGGAAAATTAAACAAATACATAACAAGAAGGTCCTGACAAAGGATCAGCTATACAACTGCTCTCATCCCTCTCTTCTTGGACTGTTCCTGGAGTTTTGTCTATACCTTCTGGTCATGAAATCAACACCCACCACCTGCGGGTCAATTTAGTCATTGGCGGGTAAGATGTCTAGATCACCAGCCATGTTGGCGGCTGGTCAGGGCTCGACAGCGCAAGCATTTCAGGACACATTTGTGAATAAAAATAGTCCAGTAKGATCACATTTATAGTCAAATAAATGCTGCTAGGTGATTATATATATCTTCCATAGCTGGTAAAATTATCGCACAAAGTCAAAGGACTACGAATCCTATATAGCCTATCCCACCTCGCACTGCAACCCCGCCTGGCTGGGGKCTGTGCGYACGTGAAGAGCTGAGTGAAAGATTCATTTTAAGAAACGCTGTGCACAGGCATAAACGTTGTTCTAATTTACTTGAAAGGAAAGTCTAATGAAGTGTTTCTTGGAAATGTACAATGTTTTGTTCACAAGCTAGGTTGTTTTTCAATGTTTGAGTTCCAACTGCYAGGGAAGAGAAGACAGCGCTTCTACTAGCCAGACTCAATCTCACAGGCAMGAACAAGTCACGTTACCGTGGTAACATCCTGCCCTTAAAGGRCCAGGTGAACATTTSTGTCTCATCTGTAATATTCTGGTTAATACCACATTACGTCTTWCTAGTAAATACACAGATTGTAATGTTTCGCTGAGGTCCTACCTTTGACGTGGAGCGTGCTGCAGTCGGGACAGAGGTCCTGCTCGTGGTTCCAGGCCATGTCCCAGGTCTTCCCTGGTGTCACTCCACAGCTCTTACACCGGATACACGTCATACACACCTGGGACACGGGGGCAGGTAGCCCAAAGGTTAGAGAGATGGACAAGTAACCGGAAGGTCSCTGGTTCAAGTCCAGGTTAGGGCGAAGAAAAATAGGAACTGAATTGGCTGAGAACTGAGGGTTGCTGTTTCAGATCATTACTAGCATATCCACCATTGTTGTGCCCTTGAGCAAGGTACTTCACCCCGAAAAACTGCTCCGCTGTGGCTTACCCTGTGATGATTCGAGCGTCGGGTGTGTGTGTGTGTGTGTGTGTGTGTGTGTGTGTGTGGTGTCGGGGGGGGTATTCACCCACAGTGCAGTTAAAACATGGTGGTAAATCAGAATGGGGATCAGAGAGAAGAAAAAGTTACACAGAAACATAAATAATGCATTCCTGGTACTTACCCAGGGCATGTTACAGTTGATGGGCTTTGGGTAGGTGGGTCCCAAACAGGAGGGGTGGTAGCAGTTCTGACACCTCCTGCACTGCAACACAGGCTAAAGGAAGAAACAGTACATTTAAAAATGTGAAAGTTGGGGGTGAAAACACTACCAAATCTCAGTTCACTTTCGAGGATCCTGCTGCCATGCACACCTTGTTGTTCTTGTGCTTGCGGCCGCACACATGGCAGAACTTGCAGCGGCGGCAGCACCAGTTCTCCTTGTTCTCCTCCTGGGGTCGCTCTTCYGGCCAGAGGCAGAAGCTGTGGAAGGGCTCGCAGCACACCTGGCAGTAGATCATCTGAGGGGAGGTGGTAAGGCAGACGGCAGTCAAGCATCAGAAGAACACATATTGCACTAAACCTACTGTTTTCCCAGATAACCCAGGGTAGCTCTTCAGTAAGCCTACGCAGCCTCCTGTGTGCTTCCTAGTTTCCTTCAAAAGCAGTAAAACTTATCTACAATGAAATGTAATTATTCTAACACAGGCACAGMATATTCTGTAAATGCATTTCCATGGTTACCTCATGGTGTCCTTTGCTGGCACAGAGCAGGCAGACAGGATGAGGGGTGACGGGGACGGAGGTGAGGATACTCAGACCGCCCATCAACCACACGTTCTGGACGGCACAGTCCTCCTGGGAGAAAGAAGAGAGAACACAAAAATAGTGTGACTTAACGACTGTTTGTACGGGAGGGAGATGGCAATATTTACAAGTGGTATTTCGAGCTAATAAAATAATCTGAAAGAGAGACCCTCACCTTAAAGTCTACGCGGATCCTGTGCGTCCCGGTCTTCAAGTGGCCCTTTTGGGKGAGTCCGTTGACTAGGGTGGCGAGGATGTTAGTTGGTGTGTGTTCTGCGGCATTCTGGGAACGAAGGACATAGTGGGGATCAATTCTGGGATTATGCTGCGGCACCGCCTCTTTAACAATAGTCTCCTCCTCCTCCTGTGAAGACTCCTCCTCTGGCTCCTCCTCCTCCTGCATGACCGACTGCACCACACATGGGGGCAACCGTTGCAGCTGCACCTGCAGCCGCCACTGTAACCGCAACGGTGGGATCCTGGGTGGGCAGGGCTCGCTGGGGCTCCTTGTTATGTGGCTCTCTGTGACCAGCAGCCCTGGGTGGTGCTCCTCTGAGTTGCTCCCCTGTGCATGTGAAGGGGGGGAATGCTTAAGCCAAAGAGGGGGACCAGCGTTACAGCACGACCACGGTCACATGCTAGGTGGCGGGGTAAGCGGCACCAAGGTGGAGGAAAAGAGGCGAGCCACCAAAACYACCTTTGGCTTTGAGAGAAAAGTGTAGATAGGAGAAGTGAAGGAGAGGAGTTAAGCGAGGGTTAGATATGCTAATCATTGTTAAAGCATGCCTAGTCAAACCAGAAAGAAAGAGGACGTATTACCCACAGTAGTTAACTGTGAGTGAGAGCGAGCGAGATCATGCCTGTCAAAAGAAAGACCGAGTCACGGCGTCTTTGGATTCCAGACGATTAAATTCCAGAAAAAGTCATCAAGATTGCAGAGGATCCAGAGGATTTTTGAATGACGGTATAAATGCATGCGTCGGCGATTGATGTGAAAGGAAGGGCATAAGCTTTTCCCAACGTCAGACTTGTATTAGAACACTAAACACTACATTTTAAGCTTCAGCACCAAAAAGAAGGGGACAACACTAGAAAATAGRCAGTGCACATTTGATTATGAATTCTGATGGGAGTGGTTATTGGAGCTGCTCACTCCTGCATACAGAGGAGGAGGTTAGAGTGTGAGAGACTGATCAGTTAATCTAATAGTAGTCGTTTTGATTTAACGTGGGYGAGTAATGTCAGGCAGAGACAGTTCTACGGGTAATTACCTTGTCGGCTCTGCGTCGGCCCAGCGGTCCTTTGGGCGGCCCAGGTCTGCGGTGCCTTACAACGTCACTGGRCACTGGGCCCTCCTCTGGAGCTAGGAGATCAGAGCGAGCAGCATCAGTCAGAGAGCAAGTGGGTTTTAACACACGAATAACAAACTCTCTACCTCAAACCAATACCCTGAAGCCACTCAATGGTATTTTGGCATTTCTGMCCTGCMCTTCTATCCTCAAACACTTGTCATCCTCAATCTCAAATCACTATGGTCTCTAACATCCAACCCTTTTCTTCTGATCTGCCTGGCTAATGGCTATAAATCCTTCAACTCCACCTGTCAAATCACTCCAATTCAAAGATGGAGTTCAATGGATCTTGTTGTGGTGCAACTCAAAAGGAGAGGCACGAATATGCATTGACCTATATTTTCATCATACACTAAGGCCCCTACCCCTGTGTACGGCATTACCTTGGTTGCTTGGGGCGACAGGATTCTTTACAGGACTCTTGACCGCTGCCTCTCCGCCCGTGTCTTCGTCCGAGTCCGACTTCAGCAGGCTGCTGTAGGAGCGAGGTGTCACGTTCCGCCTCGGCTGCTTTCTGGTGGACGGGCTCAGGCAGTCTCCAGGGGTTGCCGGGTCCAACCCTTCCTCTGCCTCTCCCTCCTCCCAGGACACCGACCCCTCGTCATCATTGGACTTAAAGACATTGGCTGATGACCTGCGCCGCCGCCTCGAAAGGACTGCACAACAAAATTGAAGCCCAATGGTAACACTGAAATGATTGGCTGAATATTTGGGCCATGAGGCAGACCACCATGTTCGTGTGGTTTTCAGTTAACAGTGTCAATGTAATTGGTAGTAACAGCAAACACACACAAGTGGCTTGTAGTCATTAGTAATTAATCCACTGGCTTCCCAGTTGAAGCTCGCATCGTCTTCAAGACCCTGGTGCTTGCCAACGGAGCAACAAGGGGAACTGGCCCTCCTTACCTTCAGGCTACGCTCAAACCCTACATCCCAACCCATGCACTCCGTTCCTCCACCTATAGCAGGGCAGCTCCCGCTCAGCCCAGTCAAAGCTCTTCTAATTCCTAGCACCCCAATGGTAGAACACGCTTCCCCTTAAAAGTCAGGACAGCGGTGTCCCTGCCAATCTTCCGAATTCATCTGAAACCCTGCCTCTTTGAAGAGTACATGAATTTTTTTTTAAAGAGCCCCCCATCCCCAAAAAAGGCACTTGGCTTGTCCTACTAGCACTGACTTTGYATTTGCTGACAAATACWTTGATGAAAAATGTACTTGATACKATTGTGAWGTTGTCGTCTCACCTAGCGATCTTAAGACRAATGCACTAATTGTACGATGCTCTGGACAAGAGTCTGCTAAATGACTCAAATGTAAAATGATATAAATACAGACGTATTAAACATAACGCCTACAAACCTGTGAATGGCTTGACGCCACGCTTTACTTTCCTTGCCTCAATCCGAACACATCGCTTTAACCTGGTGGCACAGGGAAATATTTATCATTTTAAAAACGGGTACCACGTTCAATTTGTACACAAGACAACCACAGCTGAAGMTAGAAAGTAAAAACACAGTGTGTGTTTGTCCATGAGTAAATGAAAAGTAGGAGCACTTACACACAGCACTGGCGTCTGGTGTTGGGCCCTCCAAACTTGGGCTTGTCCAGGCAGTTGAAGCAGGTGCTGCAGTCACCCTCATGCAGGCAGCCCTGGCAGGACCCACAGCGGGTGGCACGACCCCCAGGACCAACCTCGTTATAGTTCCGCTTTAACTTGCGCTGCTTGCTGTACTTGTGCTTCTGTCTTGTCTTGTGCTCCTGAATGCTCTCGATTTCCTGATCAGAGGCGTCATCAGCAATGTCTAAAAACAAAGAGAGAGCGCATGAGAGAGCGTGGGAGAGAGAGAGAGAGAGAGATCAAAAAAATGATTTGTAAACATAGGTGACTGCGCTAAGGTCACATGCCTGAAAAATCGACAGAAAGCTAAACATCAGAAAAGGAAAACAAGTGGCAACTACCGTTCTTAGCAGTGTGCTTCATTAACATAAAGGTTACCTTCTACAGCTGGTGAGGTGGTGATGCCCTCTCTCTCATGGAGGGGCAGAGCRCTAAGCCGGGGGATATCGTCAGGCACCATGGCACGGGGTTGCCCCAACGCCACCGCTGCTGCCCGACAGACGTGCTTGATGCGTGGACCACCAAGGAGCTGGTCCTACGGGAACAGGATTATGTGGGGAACACGGTCATAAATTAAACTATTATAATGAAACTCAACCCTAAAGACATGCAGCCACCGCACAAATGGTCTAAGCCTAATTCAAGAGAAACCCTAGACAGGCCACTAACAAAACACTGTACTATAAACATCAACAATAAAGAAATGTTAAACCACAAAATCCAAAAACAGAGAGGGGAAAAAAAGAGATGGACACGGACAAAGAAAAAACACAAACACAGACAGGGTCAGGAAACGTGGGCTCACCTGAGCAGAGCCTCCTATCCTCCTCCCCCCTCCAACTCTTAAATCTCTGGGACTGAGTTTTACAGATCCAGACAGGAGCTGAAAGAAACAAGGGTATAAAAGTGAAAATATATTAATGAAACCGCCTAATAAGTGAAACTGGTTTTAATCCAACAAATCTAAGCCAAATTCACACACTGTAAGCCTACATTCAACTGTTACCAACAACCCTGCTAATTCAGGGTTAATCAATGATCAATGATCAATGGCTGCATCCAAAATGGAACCCTATTCCCTATGTTGGTGCAATACKTTTGACCAAACCCTCTAGGGCACAACATAGGGAAGTGTGCGCCATTTGGGATGCAGACAGGGTCAATCAAGGTCASCGATTCTGACCTGTGATGACTTCATCGTTCTTTGCTGGTCAATCTTTACCAGCTGCAGCTTGGCTCTCTTCAGCTGGTCGATCTTAATGAGCTGAACCTTGGCCCTCTTCAGYAGATGGAACATCCTCTTGTTGGTGCCGGTGAGGTTGATACGATGGCTGGTGGCCCCCTTTTCCACCACAACCCCATCGTCACCCCCATTAGCCTGGCTCCCTCCTTCGTAAACTCCTTCAGGAGCGGACTCTGCCCCTGGGGAGAAGAATCAGTCAACTGTCACTAACTTCCAAAAGGCTGACTGTGTCAAACTTGAGACAGCCTGGGGCCCAAATGGCAACCTATTCCCTATATATCAAATTGTATTTGTCACATGCGCCAAATACAACAGGTGTAGACCTTACCGTGAAATGCTTACTTACAAGGCCTTAACCAACAACGAAGTTCAAGAAATAGAGCTAAGAAAATATTTACTAAATAAATAAAAAAGTAACAAGAAAATTACATAACAATAATGAGGCAATATACAGGGGGTACCGGTAACGAGTCAATGTGCAGGGGTACAGGTGAGTCGAGGTCATTTGTAAAGTGGGGGTAGAAGCTGTTAAGGAGCCTTTTGGTCCTAGACTTGGCGCTCCGGTACCGCTTGCCGTGCGGTAGCAGAGAAAACAGTATGACTAGGGTCTGACAATTTTTTGGGCCTTCTTCTGACACCTCATTATATATATATATAAGTGTCTTGGATGTCAGGAAGCTTGGCGCCAGTGATGTACTGGGGAGTACGCACTACCCTCTGTAGCGCCTTACGGTCAGATGCCGAGCAGTTCCCATACCAGGCAGTGATGCAACCCGTCAGGATGCTCTTGATGGTGCAGCTGTAGAACTTTTTGAGGATCTGGGGACCCATGCCAAATCTTTTCAGTCTCCTGAGGGAGAAAAGATGCTGTCGTGCCCTCGTCACAACTGTCTTGGTGTRTTTTGACCATGATAGTTTGTTGGTGATTTGGACACCAAGGAACTTGAAACTCTCGACCCGCTTCACTTCAGCCAATGTTAAATGGGGGCCTGCTCGGCCCTCCTTTTCCTATAGTCCACRATCAGCTCATTTGTCTTGCTCACGTTGAGGGAGAGGTTGTCATCCTGGCACCACACTGCCAGGTCTCTGACCTCCTCCCTATAGGCTGTCTCATCGTTATCGGTGATCAGGCCTACCACTGTTGTGGTGTCATCAGCAAACTTAAATGGTGGTGTTGGAGTCGTGCTTGGCCACGTAAGTCGTGGGTGAACAGGGAGTRCAGGAGGGGATTAAGAACGCACTTCTGAGGGGCCCCAGTGTTGAAGATCAGCGAGGCAGATGTGTTGTTGCCTACCCTTACCACCTGGGGGCGGCCCATAAGGAAGTCCAGGGTCCAGTTGCAGAGGGAGGTGTTGAGTCCCAGGGTCCTTAGCTTAGTGATGAGCTTTGTGTGCACTATGGTGTTGAACGCTGAGCTGTAGTCAATGAACAGCACTCTCACATAGGTGCGGCTACGGAACCCTGACCTGTTCACCGGACGTGCTACCTGGTCCCAGACCTGCTGTTTTCAACTCTCTAGAGACAGCAGGAGCGGTAGAGATACTCTGAATGATCGGCTATGAAAAGCCAACTGACATATACTCCTGAGGTGCTGACCTGTTGCACCCTCTACAACCCACTGTGATTATAATAATAATCTGCCCTGCTRGTCATCTATGAACATCTTGGCCATGTTCTGCTATAATCTCCACCCGGCACAGCCAGAAGAGGACTGGCCACCCCTTATAGCCTGGTTCTTCCAAGGTTCCGGCCTTTCTAGTGAGTTTTTCCTAGCCACCGTGCATCTACACCTGCATTGCTTGCTGTTGGGGGTTTTAGGCTGGGATTCTRTACAGAACTTTGTGACATCGGCTGATGTAACAAGGGCTTTATAAATAAATGTGATTGATTGACATAGGTGTTCCTTTTGTCCAGGTGGGAAAGGGCAGTGTGGAGTGCAATAGAGATTGCGTCATCTATGGATCTGTTGGGTTGGTATGCGAATTGGAGTGKGTCTAGGGTTTCCGGCATGATGGTGTTGATGTGAGCCACGACCAGCCTTTCAAACACTTCATGGCTACTGACGTGAGTGCTACGGGGCAGAAATAATTTAGGCAGGTTACCTTCGCTTTCTCGGGCACAGGGACTTTTTTATACCTATATGTTTCAAACAGACCAACAGACTCGGTCAGAGAGAGGTTGAAAACGTCAGTGAAGACACTTGTYCGTTGGTCTGCCCATGCWTTGAGTACACATCCTGGTATTCCGTATGTTCCCGCAGCTTTGTGAATGTTGACCTGTTTAAATGTCTTGCTCACATCAGCTACGGAGAGCGTGATCACACAGTCATCCGGAACAGCTGGTGTTCTCATGCATGCTTCAGTGTTGCTTTAGCTCATCTGGTAGGCACGTGTCACTGGGCAGGTTGCAGCTGGGTTTTCACTTTGTAATCTGTAATATTTATCGAGCCCTGCCACATACGACGAGTGGWGTAGTCGGATTCAATCTTAGTCCTGTATTGACGTTTTGCCTGTTTGATGGTTCGTCTAAGGGCATAGCGGGATTTCTTATAAGCGTCCGGATTAGTGTCCCACTCCTTGAAATTGGCAGCTCATGCCTTTAGCTTGGTGCGGATGTTGCCTGTAATCCATGGCTCCTGGCTAGGAAATGTACGTACAGTCACTGTGGGGATGGCGTTGTCAATGCACTTATTGATGAAGCTGGTGATTGAGGTGGTATACTCCTCAATGCCATTGGATTAATCCCAGAACATATACCAGTCTGTTACAGAAAAACAGTCCTGTAGCRCAACACCCACGTCATCTGACCACTTCCGTATTAAGCGAGTCACTGGTACTTCCTGCTTTAGTTTTTGCTTGTAAGCAGGAAACAGGAGGATAGCAAGAATCAGGGGGATAGGGCACTACTTTTGACCAGAGCCTTCTGGTAAACTGCTCAATCCTATGGTAATATGTGGTTTCCTAAATGCACTAAAACAGACTACTTTTATCACAAAAGCCCAAATCATTTTCTGGAATAAAGAAACAGATAGTTCCTAAATATCCATTAAGCAAAAAAAAAAAATATATATATACATATATATACACACAGTTGAAGTCGGAAGTTTACATACACCTTAGCCAAATACATTTAAACTAATTTTTTTCATAATTCCTGACATTTAATCCTAGTAAAGATTCCCTGTTTTAGGTCAGTTAGGATCACCACTTTATTTTAAGAATGTGAAATGTCAGAATAATAGTAGAGAGAATGATTGATGTCAGTTTTATTTCTTTCATCACATTCCAGGTGGGTAAGAAGTTTACATACACTCATTAGGATTTTGTGCATGCCTTTTCAATTGTTTAACTTGGGTAATGTTTGGTAGCCTCCACAAGCTTCCAAATGAGTTGGGTGAATTTTTGGCCCATTCTCTGACAGAGATGGTGTAATTGAGTCAGGTTTGTAAGCCACCTTGCTCACACGCTTTTTCAGTACTGCCCATGAATGTTCTATGGGAATTGAGGTCAAGGGTTTTGGTGATGGCACTCAATACCTTGATTTGTTGTCCTTAAGCCATTTTGCCACATTTGGAAGTACTTGGGGTCCATTGTCCTTTGGAAGACCATTGGCGCCAGCTTAACTTCCTAACTGATGTCTTGAGAATTGTTTTTCTCTTCACATATATCCATATAATTGTCCTTCCTTTATGAGCATTTATTTGTGGTGCACCAGGCCTGCAGCAAAAGCCCAAAGAATCTGCACCCCTGCATGGTTACTGGTGTTCTTCGCTTGCCAAGCGTCCCCCTTTTCCTCCAAAATAACGATGGTCATTATGCCAAACATTCTGAGGACATTTCTCCAAAAAGTACAATCTTTGTCCCATGTGCATGTTGCAAACTGTAGTCGGCTTTTAGGCGGTTTGGAGCAGTAGCTTCTTCTTTGCTGAGCGGCCTTTCAGGTTATGTCGATATAGGACTTGGTTTTATACTGTGGATAATAGATACTTTTGTTACCGGGTTTTCTCTCAGAATCTTCACAGGGCCTTTGCTGTTATTCTGGGATTTGATTTGCACTTTTCACACCAAAGCACGTTCATCTCTAGGAGACAGAACGCGTCTCCTTCCTGAGCGGTATGGACGGCTGTGTGGCTCCATGGTGTTTAAACTTTGGTACTATTGTTTGTACATATGAACGTGGTATCTTCAGGCGTTTGGAAATTGCTACCAAGGGTGAACCAGACTTGTGGAGGTCTACAATTTTATTTTCTGAGGTCTGACTGATTTCTTTTGATTTTCCCATGATGTCAAGCAAAGAGCACTGAAGTTGAAGGTAGGCCTTGAAATCATCCCACAGGTACCCTCCAATTGACTCAAATTATGTCAATTAGCTATCAGAAATTGTCTAAAGCCATGACATCCTTTTCTGGATTTTCTAAGCTGTTTAAAGGTACAGTCAACTAGGTACTGTAACTTGACCACTGGAATGGTGATACAGTGAATTATAAGTGAAATAATCTGTCTGTAAACAATTGTTGGAAAAATTACTTGTCTCATGCACAAAGTAGATGTCCTAACCGACTTTCCACAAATTTMTTTTTAACAAACTACAGTTTGGGCGTGGTTGATAAACGAGTTTTAATGACTCCAACCTAAGTGTACGTAAACTTCCGACTTCAACTGTATGTAACTGAACACACAAAATGCCTTACCTTGGAAATGTTCTGTGTCGTTTGCTGCCTCCTCCAGAGTCACAGCAGATGATGCAGCGGCAGCGTTACGGACCTGCACAGCCAGTTTCCTCACAACCCCAGGAGAGTTGAGGTCCTCCATTTTCAGCTTGGACCTCCCTCTCTTCCTAACCGGCGAGGTCAAACTCCAGTCCTCCTGGGCTTCATCTTCTTCTTCCATTTCACCCTCAGCAGCACCAAGGCCTTTCTTCTTCTGGGCCAGGCTGAGGGTCAGCTTCTTGAGTCTCTCGTAGACCTCGAGGTGGGATGAGCCTGGGCTGAGCGTTGAGTCCTTCACAGACAGGGTTGAGGACAGGCTTGTCTGAAGTGTTTTTTTACCAGTTGAGCTGGAAACTTTAGGTTTGAACTCATTTTGACCTGGAGTTTGAGACAAGTGGTCAATGTCATCATTGTCTGAATCATAGAAGGATAGGCTCATGGCATCCTCCTCCTTCACCTTGCCTTGGCTATTCTTTTTCAGGGAGCCCCTGGGCCAGGATATTATCTCGTCATTGAGGAACCTCTTGGGTGCCTTGATGACACGTGAAGATCTGGCACTCACCACAGGCGAGGAGAGGTTACTGCTGGCTCCCTGCTCGATCTCTCCAGGAGACAGGAGAGGCTCGCCCTCTGTCCTGGTGCTCTCCCCCTGCGGCTGCTGCTCCTTTCCCTCCTGCTTCACTTGGTCTGGGAGGTACTCTGGCACGTAGGTGAAGAAGACAAACTTACGACGAAAGCGTTTCACAACAGACTCTGGCGTTCTAAGCCTCTGCACATTCCCGGGCTTCCTCCTGTGGCCAAATAATGACTTGCGCTTATACGGTGCTTGTTTCTTTCTTTCCCGGGACATTGCTGGATTCTGCTCCATCTCAGCTCCAGCCTCAAGGGATTCCTCTGTTCCCTTGGACACTCTCCTCCTCTGCTGCTGCTTATTCACAGGTTTAGGGGACAGTGCTTCCCTTTGCCCTTGACCAATGTCAGGGTCCACACCAGTTTGGTCTTGCTGAGATCCTCTTTTCCCAGACATCTGTGGCTCAGATTGGTCTGGTTCGGTTTTGTCTGCTGTTACCTCCCCTTCCTCTTTGCTCTTGGAGGCCTTCCCTTTGCCCTTGACCACTGTCAGGGTCCACACCAGTTTTCCCTGCTTGTCTCTGCTGGTTTGGGGTCGGGCTGTGCTGGACCCTGAGCCTCCCCTGCCCAACTTTGTTGTTTGGTCTTGCCTGTTCCCCTTTCTGGCTGTTGAAGACGATTCCACCACCTTGCTTCCCCTTTTCCTGTTGGAACCATTTGATTTTGCACTGCCCTTGCCTTTTGAGGCCTTGGTCCCAGTAGCCTGCTTTCCTCTAGATTTAATCCCAGAACTGGGTGACATTTTTCGGGCTGGCAGTTTGGCAATTATTTTGGGTTTCACTGCGTTTTCTTCTTCCTGGCCCTCTCCAACCTTAGGGTCTTCTTTTGAGCCCTTCACTCCACTTTTCTCAAGCTTTGCCATAAGTTCTGGAGCTGGGGGAGGATTTTCTGGCTTCAATAATGATAATTGGAGAGGCCTGCCTAGAAACAAGACAGGGAAACATAAGTGTCTTAATACGAAYAGACCAATGTCAGACAATAACTTGATGCATATTATTAGGTATGCTATCAAAGCTATAAATCCCAAACATGAAGGCTACTGCATATTTCTGCTAGGAAATCCTGAGCACAAAATTGATATCTCACATTATTGTTCATCATTAGCCTACTTACTTTCAGAGACATTGTGTGCTGAGAGTGTCGGCCGGTATTCAGTCCCAAACCCAGGGAAATCCTCATCCTAAAACACATAAAAACCCAGGGTAGGAACACAAAGCATAATTTAATGTTCACACATCACACCGTGTTCAGCAAAAAAATATATAATACGGGCCCTAACAACCAGAATTGCAATACTTTGCATGTATAGTACAGTWGGCCTTAATAATGAAATGTTTAGGCCTATTCGATCTCATCACAGGGTTGGTAAGGGGYGGGATCAGATGAAACCATGGGCAGCAACCCAGCTGATATCTGGTTACAAACCGTCACACTGAACTGATTTGAAAGATCAGGCTTCAAAATGTAGYGGGGTATAACTGCAAATGTGTAATTTCAATTAGGTCTAGGCTATTGCAACTGCAAAGTGTGAACATTGATCAAACTCTACTTYCCACAGAAAACATACACCATCATGACATGTACACTGAAATGTACAATGTTCACAAATACTGATCTGAATACTATTTTTCCACATTGCCGGAAGTTGAGGATGTGTAAGAAAAGGAACAATAAAAAATAGCAAGGCAAAAATTGATCTCGACTAAAACTGCATCAGCTTAATAGGCTAAATTTAGATAGCATCGCACTATCCGAGAGAGCAACCTACCACCATGTAATCTGTCCCAGTTTTATGCAGTCAGTCAAGTGTKACAAAAGAAACTGCAAAGACGATATAGGGGCCGGWGACTACCTTCTTACTGGAAGTAAAAACGGATGGGATATAGAAAAACCTGGGTGACATAAAGAGAACTTTATTTGTGAAAAGACAAGATACACTCACACGACTAGCTGATTTTGTATCARGCTAAAGTTGCAGCCTGTATTCCAACTGTATTCAGAAAGCGTCTCAGAGTAGGAGTGCTGATCTAAGATCAGTTTAGCCTTTTAGATCATAATGAATTGACAGGGGGGACCTGGGCCCGTAAACACAAAACATCTAGGATSAGGTCCCCCCCTCCATAGGGTTGCACATTTTGGGGAGTATTCAGAGGTGGAAACTTTCCTTAGGAATTAAAAGGAATATGGGAATTACTGAAATATATGCAAATTAATATTAATACCATTTAAACGTAGATGTTTTTTGCATTGGATATATTTACCATATCGAGACAGAAACATAAACCTTTTTACCTTATCATAAGTAGACAATTGCAAATGATTAAATCCTTCCAATAGAAATAAGAACAATTTATTTACAAATTGAACTTTAATTAAATGGGTTGACTCTTCACATGGGATGATTTCACTGAACAACAAAAGGGAATATTGAATGATCCCCAATGATCCATCGCATCTCCCAAAAACACTTTCAACATACATCTGTAAAATAATAGTCGAGAAACTAAAGCTTTGGTTGTCATCCTCTCAGGCTTCCATGTCTTCTCCCTGGACCTCCTCAATGTCCACCTCTTAAACATCAGAGTCTGAGGACTCATCTTCACTGTCCAACCTTGCTGAGGATGGCTCGTTGTCAGGCTCAAAAAGATTCAAAGYTGACCGGATGGCCACCAATTTTCCAACCCTTGTATTTGCGCTCTGAGGCGGCTGATGTTGGTGGGATTTGGAGGATGATGGAGGCAACGGGAAAGAGCCTCAGATTCCCAAAGTCCCTTCCAGCAGGTGGCTGATGAGATATGTTGGCACGACTGCCATATTGCTTCTCCACCCCAAAGCCCTTGCTTGGAAGTGAACTTCGCCAGACTCACAAGAACCTTGCCCTCATCCAGAACAAGGTGGTGAGACACGGTAGTGATGACACCATAGGCCTTGTTGATCTTGACACCATAGGCCTTGTTGATCTTTACACCAGACAGGATGCTCTTGCCAGCATACTTGGGGTCCAACATGTACTCTGCTGCGTGTATGGGCTTCAAGTCTTCAYGCTTTTTGATGCATTTCAGTACTGTAGTTTTCTCTGCTTGGAGCAACAGTKAAGTGGGCAGGGCAGTATGGATTTCTTCTCTTACATCTGCAAGCAGAGTCTGAACRTCAGACAGGATGGCATTGTCTCCCTCAAYCCATGCAATGGCTACTGCTATAGGTTTCAGGCTGCTTACCACTCTCGCCCAAAATACATCAGGCAGGAGGATCCTCTTGATGAGGCTGTCCATATCRGCAGACTGTGATATGGCCATTTCTTGGAGAGACTCCTTCCCCTCCAGGAGACTGTCAAACWTGATGACAACACCACCCCAACGGGTGTTGCTTGGCAGCTTCAATGTGGTGCTCTYATTCTTCTCACTTTGCTTGGTGAGGTAGACTGCTGCTATAACTTGATGACCCTTCACATACCTAACCATTTCCTTGGCTCTCTTGTAGAGTGTATCCATTGTTTTGTGCCATGATGTCCTTGAGGAGCAGATTCATTGCATGAGCAGCACAGCCAATGGGTGTGATGTGAGAGTAGGACTCCTCCACTTTAGACCAAGCAGCCTTCATGTTCGCAGCATTGTCTGTCACCAGTGCAAATACCTGCTGTGGTCCAAGGTCATTGATGACTGCCTTCAGCTCATCTGCAATGTAGAGACCGGTGTGTCTTGTCCCTTGTGTCTGGGCTCTTGTAGAATACTGGTTGAGCGGTGGAAATGATGAAGTTAATTATTCCTTGCCCACGAACAATCGACCACCCATCAGGGATGATTGCAATACAGTCTGCTTTCTCTATGATTTCCTTGACCTTCACTTGAACTCTGATGAACTCTGCATCCAGCAAATGAGTAGATAAACCATGTCTGGTTGGAGGGGTGTATGCTGGGCAAAGAACATTCAGAAATCTCTTCCAATACACATTGCCTGTGAGCATCAGAGGTGAACCAGTTGCACACACAGCTCAAGCAAGACATTCATCAGAATTTCTCTGACTACGTTCCTCCATTGAGTCAAAAAAACTTCTGATTCCAGGAAGACCATGAGCTGTTGCCATCGATAAATTGCCTGATTCATCATTTTCACCTTGAATAGAAGTAGAGGGACATTGGTCAAAGGTTGCTTGTTGTGATTCTTCACATATGATTTGGCACAGTATTTGCAAATGTACACAGCTTTTCCTACTACATTAGCTGCAGTGAAATGTCTCCACAGATAGTGCCGGTGGCATTTTCCTGTAAAAAAAATTATATATATATATATATATATACACACACACATATCCATGTACAGATAAATAGTTAAGCAGTTAGATTAAACTCCTTTGTAAGATATTTTTTTAAATTATGAAATATGTATGGAAACCCACATGGTAGCAAATACAAACAAGCAGAAATTGTTAAGAGAAATTATTTAAACACTCCTTGCTGTAGGACACTATTTACTAGTTAACAAATTAATGTCATATAAAATATATTTACCCCACCCAGTATTGTAATCAGAACTTACCTGAAAGCATGTAGTCCTTGGCTCAGACAGTGTAGTAGTGTGGGCTCAATAGCATCTTATTAGTGTGCAAGATCTTGAGAATCAGCTGTACATGTGATGGAAGAATGCACTGTGCGTGCAGAGGGTTGCAATTCCATTGAATTGGGAAAAGTTTAACCAAAATATGCCACAAAACCTAAAATTGCTTTATGTGTATCCCACAAAAAAAAACGTTTTTGATGAATTTAAGCAAAATTATCTTCTCGGGCTTAACTTCCCATGGAAAATTTCCAGAAAAATTCCGGAAATTTACCGGAAAGTTTCCGACCCTTTGCAACCCTACCCCTCCATAAGCTTATTCATTATGATCTAAAAGGAAAAACTGATGCTAAATCAGCACTCCGTCTCCTACTCTGAGATGTTTTTTGAATACAGGCCCAGAATCACTGAGGAAGAGTCTTGCTCCTGGTTACAAACCTATCATCAACAAACTACACTTGCTGACCACAAAATTGCAGACTAAAAGAGCACATGGATATAGGATACATCTTGCTGATATTTCCACTTCTCCAATCAATTTGCTAGTTTCATCTTCTTGAACATACTTTGTTCATTTCCTTCAACTTTGCCACAATAACGATTGTGTTGATATACACAAATTGTGATGCCAGATTTGTGAGTGAATATAAAATAACATATTGATGTTGATCGAGTTAAAAGTTCCAATAGCTCACTTTAAAATGTGATGAAATCCTCTGTCGTATTTTGGCTCCTCCTCCTATAGGCTGCTGTGCTGCAATGTTATCCACTTGCACACTTTTTAGTTTTTGTACAATAAATTAAAATACCCATCACTTAGGTTGGAAGTTACTCATCTAGTTCATTACTGAAAATACACCCACTATTTATTCACTTTGTCACATTAAAATGTGCATTCATGCAAAAGACTACTGATTCAAGGTTCTCTGTCAGACAGTTAAGTTTAATATTCAAACTCAAGACATTAGTATGTTTGCACTTCCCTAAGATACAGCACCAGTCAAAGGTTTTTCTTATTTTTTTTTACTATTGTCCACATTGTAGAATAATAGTGAAAACATCAAAACTATGAAATAACACGAGTTGGACAGCTCTTCGCAATGCTTCAWGCATTGCGCGGTTTATGACTTCAAGCCTATCAACTCCCGAGATTAGGCTGGCAATACTAAAGTACCTATTAGAACATCCAATAGTCAAAGGTATATGAAATACAAAATGGTATAGAGAGAAACAGTCCTTTAATAACTACAAACTAAAACTTCTTAACTGGGAATATTGAAGACTCGTGTTAAAAGGAACCACCAGCTTTCATATGTTCTGAGCAAGGAACTTAAACGTTAGCTTTTTTACAATGGCACATATTGCACTTTTACTTTCTTCTCCAACACTGTTTTTGCATTATTTAAACCAAATTGAACATGTTTCATTATTTATTTGAGACTAAATTGATTTATTGATATATTATATTAAGTTAAAATAAGTGTTCATTGAGTATTGTTGTAATTGTCATTATTACAAATATATATATATATATATATATATATATATGTAATAATGACAATTACAACAATACTGAATGAACAATGAACACTTATTTTAACTTTATATTATCTTAATATATCTATAAATCAATATATATATATATATATATATAAATAAATAAATAAATAAATAAATAAATAGGCCGATTAATCAGTATCGGCTTCTTTTGGTCCTCCAATAATCGGTATCGGCGTTGAAAAATCATAATGGGTCGACCTCTAATTCAGGGGTGGCAGGTAGCCTAGCGGTTAAGAGCATTGGACCAATAACCGAAAGGTTGCTGGTTCGAATTTCAGAGCTGGCTAAGTGAAACATATGTCGACTTAAAGGAGAAATTAGGGTTAAGTCGCTCTGGATAAGAGAGTCTGCTAAATGACTCAAATGTAAATGAATCAGAATGATAAAATCCCTGACAGAGAAACCATGCCACTGCTGTACTCCACATCAGGTGACTGTGTAGAGCTGTCTGGCGTACACAGAGGAAGCAACTTAAAATGTGACTGTACAGCCCACTACCAAGGATTGCATCAGTTCAGCCGGAACAAAGTGATGTCACACTGTAAAGCCCCATGATCATGGAAATTAAGCAKTAATCTAACAGCATGAATCTAACAGAGGTCATTGCCATTCAACAAATTAGTATGGTTTGCGCTTCCATAAGATACATTAATAAATGAACGGTGAGTTTCGTCTAACTATAGCGTTGAATCAATAAGCCTACATATAGACTTTCAATAAGTTAAAGACAAAGCCTGGTGAAAAGAATATCAGGGACTGATAGTGCTGTTGAAAAAAAAGAGATGGTGAGTGAGTAACAAGTTATCTAAGATGCATAGGTCTATAACAGTCGTCACCAACCGGTCGATCGCTAAACATTTCTGTACGAAAAGCAACGATAAAGCCTTGCGTTCCKATACATTTTTTTTAATCAGGTGCTGTTGGTGGTAGTTGCACCCGAACCATGACCAGAGAGACTGTCAATGAACACAGAAAAGAGCTGCTGTATTCATGAGTGAGTTCATGTTTAAGTTCTTACTCGGCACCGTCAACACTTTTATAGGCTATTAAAATGTGCATTCTTCCTACTTCCACTTGCGCTGCAACCAATACTGCAGCTGTAATGAATGACTAGGAAAGTGTATTGATTTGCTTGCATTATTATTAGCGGCTTGGGTCTTTTTTATATGTAGAAATATTTTACTTTCTCCCTGTTCATAGGAGTAGCAACATGAATTTCTGTACGAGGCAGAAATAATGCGGTCCGACTCAAGTGTCGCCATCAGCTGGAAGACGGTGTTGGTCAGTGGAGGAAAGGGAGAGTAGGGGTGAACCTCAGTCTCCTCCTGCTCTCTCCCTCCGCTGAGACTGACCATCAGATGAAGGCAYCATCAGCCCAGTAAAATATTAAAATGTATGCTCACAAGTAATACAACAACTGATCGACTACCGGTGTGATCATATAGGCTACCTCAAATTTTGAAAAATGGTCCGAACAACAATGCATTGGCAGGGCCATTCAAGCAAAGCCAATATGCAGTGATAATGTATTGGGCCTAAGGATGTTAAGGGTWAACCGGTTTGCCTCCCATTCGCCATTCGGGTGTATAGGCCAGTTGTTCCAAACCAGGGGTACGCCTATCCACAGGGGGTACTTGAGAAGACTCATGAGACCGTAGGCCTACTGGTAAAATGCACGAGGGGGTACTTCAGGAGTACTCCGGCCATAGCAAAATTCAGTTGGTGGTACAATAACCGAAAAGGTTGGGAACCACCTGTATAGGC
Source organism: Salvelinus sp. IW2-2015 (assembly GCF_002910315.2). Taxonomy (NCBI): domain Eukaryota; kingdom Metazoa; phylum Chordata; class Actinopteri; order Salmoniformes; family Salmonidae; genus Salvelinus; species Salvelinus sp. IW2-2015. The sequence continues at coordinate 5,445,718 of NC_036870.1, forward strand.
TATAGCCTGCCTTCCATTGACTATCAGCGTGTCACCCACCACTTTGCAATGTGAGCTTGAGGTAGTATAATTGTTTAAAACCTGAACGTTTTACTTTAATTCAAATAATGAAGCCTGTTTTAACTTGCTTCAAAGTTGCCTTGCGAAAATCCATCCGTAGAAACGTGGAGGCAATTATTTTATAAAGACTTCCTCAAGCAATTAACCAGCATTTCCCTCCTATTCTATTTTCATATCAACTCTCTTTCGTTGTCCAGAAGCCAAAGGCACAATCCTAGTCATATTAGCAACACATCATAATTGTTGCTATTAGATTCCCCATCTTTCTACGTTTCTAAAGGAGATTTCAATCTCTGTCACAACTGTTCGCAAATGGTTTAGAATGGGTTTTCCCGCTAATTGCATTTTGGAAAATGACGTTTTATTATCCACTTCATTACAAGAGTTGCATGTTCAATAATAGGCTATAGYCTTTTTAACTGTAAGACGATAGGCGTGCTATTGTTGCATGTTTCCATTAAGCTCTTAATGAAAAAGTTCCAGTCCTTGTATGCATGAACAGTATCAGTGTGGAAGTGGCAAAGTGAGAGTTTTCACTTTTGCAAAAATCTGTCCAAAATAAGCCCAATATATGGGCTTATTTTGGGTCTAAACTTGTCGCTTGCCTTCCCGCATTGGGCTGACTAATTGTTAGGACGGAAACATAAGCATCTCGCCATTATATACAGATCTCGAGTAGTATTTTTTGTTGGTCACTTCATTTTACTGTTTGGAAMCAATTTAACTGTTTGTTGACTGGTTAATGAGGGTCAGTTAGTCGGCAGCAAAATGTACCGAAATGTGCATCCCTAATTGGGCATATAGCCTACTGTACAAACGTAATTTCTATAGTACTGTTTTTAATAGGTTATAGTTGCATAGGCTTACGTTTTTTAGGTCATGTAAAAAAWATCTGATCTGGAGATCTCGGCTTTCATTTTGACTCAGAAAGTGATCTTCACTCAGAAATGGTTGGTGACCACGGGGCTCAATAGACTAGTTCTAAATTGCTTGCAGAATTGGGCATGTCAAGCAGAAATTAGCTTAGTTGTGAGCATGGCATGGGCGCCAATTTGATGATACGATGACAAGCTCACAAAAAAAAAAGAACTGTCAATACTATAGCCTGACTATCAGCACGACACTTACCACTTTGCAATGTGAGCTTGAGCCAGTATAATTGTTTGAACCCTGAATGTTTTACTTGACTTCGACCCACTCCAATTCGCATACCGCACGCACCTTCAGATCGCACTCCACACTGCCGTTTCACACCTGGACAAAAGGAACACCTATGTGAGAATGCTATTCACTACAGCTCGCGTTCAACACCATAGTGCCCTCAAAGCTCATCACTAAGCTAAGGACCCTGGGACTAAACACCTCCCTCTGCAACTGGATCCTGGACTTCCTGACGGGCCGCCCCAAGGTGGTAAGGGTAGGTAACAACACATCCGCCACGCTGATCCTCAACACGGGGGCCCCTCATGGGTGCGTGCTCAGTTCCCTCCTGTACTCATGACTGCACGGCCAAGCACGACTCCATCATCATCATTAAGTTTGCTGATGACAACAGTGGTAGGGATGATCACCGACAACGATGAGACAGCCTATAGGGAGGTGGTCAGAGACCTGACCTTGTGGTGCAAGGGCAACAATCTCTCCCTCAACTTGATCAAGACAAAGGAGACGATTGTGGACTACAGGAAAAGGAGGACTGAGCACGCCCCCATTCTCATCGACGGGGCTKCAGTGGAGCAGGTTGAGCGCTTCAAGTTCCTTGGTGTTCACATCACCAACAAAATAACATGGTCCAAGCACACCAAGACAGTCGTGAAGATGGCACGACAAAACATATTGCCCCTCGAGACTGAAAATATTTAGCATGGGTCCTCAGATCCTCAAAACGTTTTACAGCTGTACCATCAAGAGCATCCTGATTGGTTGCACCACTGCCTGGTATGGCAACTGCTCGGCCTCCGACCGCAAGACACTACAGAGGGTAGTGTGTAAGGCCCAGTACATCGCCGGGGCCAAGCCTCCTGCCATCCAGGACATCTATACCAGGCGGTGTCAGAGGAAGGCCCTAAACATTTTCAAAGACTCCAGCAACTCTAGTCATAGACTGTTCTCTCTGCTATCGCACGGCAAGCGGTACCGGAGCGCCAAGTCTAGGTCCAAGAGGCTTCTAAACAACTTCTACCCCCAAGCCATTACACTCCTGAACAGCTAATCAAATGGCTACCCAGGCTATTTGCATTGCCCCCCCCACCCCCATACTGCTGCTACACTCTGTTATTATCTATGCATAGCCACTTTAATAACTCCACCTACAATGTACATAATTACCTCAATACCGGTGCCCCCGCACTTTGACACATTAACTCTGTATCGGTACCCCCTGTATATAGCCCCGCTATTGTTATTTACTGCTGCTCTTTAATTATTTGTTATTCTATCTCTTACTTTTTTAGGGATTTCCTTAAAACTGCATTGTTGGTTAAGGGCTTGTAAGTAAGCATTTCACTGTAAGGTGAAATGTACACCTGCTGTAGACCTTACATGTGACAAATAAAATTTGACTTGATTTGAATAATGAGGCCTGTTTTACCTTTCTTCAAAGTTGCCTTGCGAAAATCCATCAGTAGAAACGTGGAGGCATTTTATGAAGACTTCCTCAAGCAGTTAAAATCCATCAGTAGAAACGTGGAGGCATTTTATGAAGACTTCCTCATGCAATTAACCAGCATTGCTCTCCTATTCTATTTTCATATCAACTCTCTTTCGTTATCCAGAATCCAAAGGCACAATCCTAGTCATATTAGCAACACATAATTGTTGCTATGAGATTCACAAACCTCATGGCTAGAGTAATGCTTGTAATACGTTAATGTTGCATAGGCTTACGTTTTTTAAATTAAGTCATGTAAAAAAAAATCTATTCTGATCGGTAGATCTTGGGTGGCATTTTSACTCAAAGTAATCTTCACTCAGAAATGGTTGGTGACCACTGGTCTCAGTAGACTAGTTCTAAATTGCTTGCCGAATGGGGCATGTCACGCAGCAATTAGCCTAGTTGTGGTGAGCATGGCATGAGCGCCAATTTGATTGATAATGCGATTACAAGCTCACATAAAAATTAACTGTCAATACTAGTAGGCTATGGTGCTAGAACAAACTGCTCTTAGTTTAAATGACACACGGGCCAAGCTTTTGGTGTAGCCCACTTAAAGCATGCAGTGGAATATCTCAAGATCGTTTCTGTTCCACAGGGCCAGACATCTTTCACTTACGATGGGGGCTGTCGGGAGTGGACTAAATGACAGATACTATGGCATAATCTGACTGAACAGGGGCAACGTTGATACCAAATATGTTATAWTGTGTTGATACTACGTAGAGTGATGGTGGATGTGTGAAAATGTGACTGTGTTGCAAAAGTTGCTATCTAGATAGCATCACTTGCTAACTACATTGTTTTAGTATAGCTAGTTAAATTGGCAGAAAAACTTGTATCCAGACAGAGTCATGTTGGCTACCACGAATTTCACCGCCTAAAATCATCGATTATCAAAGATCCTGGTAACGTTAATGTCAGTCAGAAGGCTGTCAGGAGATGTTATCACTGTTAGCTACTAACGTTTACTTGTCACCGAGTACAGTGGATTGGTACAGTAACTAGCAAACATTTGAACCACAATMCGGATTTATAAAAGAGGCGTTGAATACGGCTAGAACGTCACCTGTAAACCCAGATTCTGGTTCAGYAAGATTTGAAGTTTGAACAATTGTATAGTTGGATACCTACTGTAGCCAGGTAACGAACGTTACAGACACTTGATTCTCAATATAATCTATATTACACAGCGAAGGCTGTGGAACATACACGTGTTAATTGGGTCTGTGGTGTGGGGCTGTTGCACGGCTTGGAAACTCACCTCTCCACTCCCGCTTGAGTAGAAACCCGCGTCTCTCTGGCGCCTATGTTTATCAGCAATCCCGAGTAAACGCAGCAGTGACGGGTCCTCGCTCAACGTTAGTCCAATGTTGATGGGCCTTCGGCCTCCTGTGACTATCCCTCCACTTTCCGAGCCCAACCTTCCCCGCTGCGGACGTTTCTCCGATCGTAGCCGAATACGAGATGTCCATGGCCGGCCCGGGAAACGGGCCCGGGCTACGGCCGGCGTGCTGGAACCCGCGACATTAGCGGGAGATGATAATCCCTCTCCCGCTGCCGCCATTATTCACTACTATAACAACAACGGTGGTGGTGCGCTGTGTCTGTAGCGCTTCTGGTGAAACAAGATGGAAAGGCGCGAGATAGGAAGGAAATACCATTGCATCATGGGAAAACGAGTTTGTTGTAATTTCAGAATTCTCAGCGTTGTTTTTGAGGGTTTATGAATGTGGAGTACATATACATTTTGTTTTATTCGTGTTATATATTTCAATTAAGTTTAAACGTATTAAAAAGAAATAAAAGAACATAAACATACATGTATAGTAATATACATTATTATTCAGTATTCAGTCCACTTGCAGTAAATGTTTGCAACTTTGACCGTTTTTTTCCCTTCTGTCCACTTGTTTCTCTCCTTTTTGCCATAATATGTATATATTGTTGTGCAGGTAACGACACAGATTCTTATTTGTAATGAGGATCTTAAGTGATCACAGCAATATAAAATACCCCTCAAAATCGATGTCATTCCATCTCTTTCTGCATTCCTTCTCCATGATACTCATTTCCATTTGGCTCAACACCTGCCAGTATTTTTATATGGTGACTCTCAGAGTATCCATCTCCTTCAACAGCACTACCCTTATATATCCTGTTTCTCGACCAATCCCTCGTAAACCTTTTCCTCCTCCACAGCACCATCCCTCTTTCCTTTCTCTCTGCTGTTCTTCTCCAGAATGGTTTTGACCTGGAACCATCCCTCCTTAGCCGTCTCCTTTTCTCCCCCACTTCTCTTAGCCAGGTTAATCTCCAGCTCACTCCTTAGCTGGTTCCAGGTGTTATTCTCCTCTTTCCCATTCTCAACTACAAGCAGTTGCTTTATTTTAGGCTTTTTTCTTTTTCTTTCACCTTCATTCATCCTTGATCTCTCATCTTTTCCTTTTTCTGCCTTTGGATTTCCTCCTCATTCTCCATCCTCACTAGCTCCTTCTGCCACAACCTCAATGAATGGAAAAGATCTAACTCAGTACTAATCTTTTCCATTAATTTCAGGTTCACACACTAGTTTCCCATAACCTCAAATTCACATAAATTACAGACTGCAATTTAAAAATCACTCCTTACTATTTAATTATGGATGAAAAAAGTACAAGATCATATCACAACAACGACATCCTTCACAGAACAATATATTCTCCGGACCAATATATATACATTTACATGATCAGAAGATGCCTTGACAGGAACGTAAACTAAATGATGAGTGGAATGTTGAAGGCGGTAGGTTGCCCAGCGATTAAGAGCGATGGGCCAGTAACTGAAAGGTCGAATCCCGAGTTAACTAGATGACAAATCTGTTGATGTGCCCTTGAGCAAAGAACTTAACCCTAATTGCTCCTGTAAGTTGCTCTGGATAAGAGCATCTGCTAAATGACTAAAATGTAAACCATAAAACCCATTGATTTCCTACTAAAATAAATATGATAAGTKACTAAATCTTCTCACATTTGAGGTAATATAGAAATAGATTCATACCCTGGAAGGGGGCTGGCAGTTGAAATTCACGATCATGTACACATCATTAGAGGGTTCTAAAAGCACTTCAAAATAATCCGTGGGAGCAACCAGGAACAAGCTAATGATCCAACTGAGTGCTTATCCATAATGGTATGTCACATATTCCAAACTCCCATCTTGAACATAAAAAACCCACCCACATCAACRCCTGTTTTAACCAAATTATATTTTCCAAACTCTTAAAAGCTGCAGCATGTAACTTTTTAGGTAACCCGACCAAATTCACATAGAATTATGAGTTATAGAAAGCAAGCAACTCATCAAAAGCAAGTCTAAGAAGCAGTAGATCTGTTCTATGTGCGCTATTTCTATGATTTCCTCAAGTTTCGTTTTGCGGCTTTTACTTTTGGGTTTGTACACCAGCCTCAAACAGCTGGCAATATATTTCACAGTGGTTTAGATGGTAGAATGATTCTCTATGCTATACATTGCTTGTTTTGTCACAAACTAAAATGAGGCAAACTATTAKAATTTTAGCAACCAGAAAATGGTAAGCAATTTCTGCATATTGCACCTTTAACCATTACATAAATTGTCCATGATGACATTCCCCAGATTATCTATTTTCTTTGTCTGTTGCCTCTTCTCCCTCAGTGTGGGTCTTCTGGTGTGCCTTTAGGTTGCTCTCCCGGCCAAAGGTCTTGCCGCAGGTGGGGCAGTTGTGTTGGCCATAGCCGTGAGCCATGGCCATGTGGGCTTTGAGCTGCTCCGGTCGAGCATAGCTCTCTTCACACTCAGAGCAGGGTTGAGTCTTGAGAGGTGGAGGTGGCCGCCTGTGCTTCTCCTTCTTGTGGGCCCGGAGAAGGGCAACAGAGGAGAACATGAGGTCACACTCAGCTTCAGGACAGGGAATTTGGAGCTCCTCCTTATGGGGTAGACCCGGTCGTTTCCCTCCTTTTGCCACAAGCTCCTCTCCCCCATCGTCAGCTTTCCCACTCTTCTCTCCATTAGCTGCCTCTCGCTCAGCAGACTTTGGCTCAGCCACAGACACTTTCTTGGGAGGGCGTCCGCGTTTTTTGGCTGGGACTTTTGCATCGCAATGCCGATGACCCACAAAGTTCTCCTGGTGCAGCACAAGCTCCACCTCCATCTCAAACCTGCGGCCGCACTTGCCACAACGATGAGTCTTGGTGTCATCATCCTCCTCTTCCAGCAGCTGGGGGTGCTGGGTGAGGCAGTGGGTGCGTAACTGGTTTGGGCCCCGCAATACCATGCCACAGTCCTTGCACGCACACTGACGCTCCTTGCACAGCTGTCGCCGGTGGACTGTCAACTATGAGAGACATCAAGARACAAAAAATGACAAAGAGGTTCAGGCAGGGTTTCCGTTATGAAAATGTGGCGCCGGACATTTGCCTGGCAGCATTTTAATTTACCTGACATTTAAAAAAGGTGCTGGGTCCATATGCATTGGTTGCGTAACATGATTAGGGCTTCCACCTACGGTTCTTAGAATGACAGAAAACACATTTAGTTTATGGTAATTCATCTTAACAGAACATGCAACGGGGTGCATCATTCTTACCGAACTCCCATGAGCAATTTGAAGATATTAGAATACATAGGCGGCGCGTCCATAAGGCTCRGGGAAGCTGAGCTTTACCAAAATKTAATTGAATTTCCAAAATGATATATCCTAATTAGCATACTGTCTATACAGAAATACATTCAATGATTCAAAATAGGCTACTACACCAGAAAGCATGAATTTGCCACAGAGGATTATTAACTTATTTAAAAATCAAAAGCTGTGGATTTGTTAAAATGGCATAGCCTACAGTCGGAAGGGCCCGCAATTTGGGTGATTGATGAGTTGAGACTGTCAGTGAAAAGCATAGAGACCCAGCCAGGCATACCACAATATTTAAAAATACAATTGCAGAAAAACTGTTTGGAAAACAAATGGCTATCGCTGTAAAGAGAAGACAATGAAAAGACTCCAATCTGTCTTTTAGTTATGAAAATGTTAAACTTAATTAAGCAAAGAGTAGCCTATCTTATTGGCACCAGCAAAGAATATTGGCCATGTCCTCAGTAAGTGTCCATATTTACTGTCTTTATCATTGGGTTAGTGCCACTTCTTGTTTTTGGACAATTTCTTCTTCAGGTTAGATGGATGTCATATTGTATTTGTGTCTCTCCTTTTCATAGGCCTAATATATGACTCAGACAATGTTGTTTTTATTGATCTRTTTGTTACTGTCAGCAGAGAAGGTTACCCTGTCATTTTTGTCATATTAAAGAGGATTCTGCTAATGTCTCCAGTCATATAAAGGGTCACAATCACAGTATTTTCTGTATAGAGTTATTGGCAGCAATATTTTGTTTTATTTTGTGGTCTCAMGCCAGTGAGTTTATTAACATTCTTCATCAAWAGTATTGGCAAAATTGTATTATTGACAATGAMAATGGTGGGAATGTTGTTCCCCTGTCATATAATTGCTACATTTACTATCAATACAGCATTAAAAATAGTTTTCCAGATTCTATTTTGGCGATTCTTTTTCGCGAAGCAAATATTCGGTCGTGGCAGACTACCTGGTTCAATTTGGGTCCCGAGGCAAAACCAGCTGAGAACCACTGGCCTATAGCCTAGGCCTACTCTAAGCCTACTCTTTTTTTGTGAACAATGATTGAGTTATACTTTTAGACAAAAATTATGACAATGAAATCTAGGAATAGTAGGCCATGGCTATCTTACATACATAAATCTGCAAATGCGAGGATGCATGGAATGCTTTATTATTAAAGTAAATTTTTATGGTGAAAAATTGCTTCCCCAAACTTGAAACTGCCTATGTTTTATTAACCGCCCACATTTACTTTTCCTCAGCCAACAAGATGAGCAACAAACAGCAAAATCACTAGCCTATGTCAATCTACTATCCCCATAGTAGAAAAGATGACCTATTCAGAGGTCATCAGCCAGAGCCCATTTTGCAGGGCTCTGGCAGTGCTCCTCCTTTCACAAAGGCGGAGGTAGCGGTCCTGCTGCTGGGTTGTTGCCCTCCTACGGCCTCCTCCACGTCTCCTGATGTACTGGCCTGTCTCCTGGTAGCGCCTCCATGCTCTGSACACTACGCTGACWKWCWYRSCAMASCTYSCATTGATGWGCCATCCTGGATGAACTGCACTACCTGAGCCACTTGTGTGGGTTGTAGACTCCGTCTCATGCTACCACTAGAGTGAAAGCACCGCCAGCATTCAAAAGTGACCAAAACATCAGCCAGCAAGCATAGGAACTGAGAAGTGGTCTGTGGTCACCACCTGCAGAACCACTCCTTTATTGGGGGTGTCTTGCTAATTGCCTATAATTTCCACCTTTTGTCTATTCCATTTGCACAACAGCATGTGAAATTTATTGTCAATCAGTGTTGCTTCCTAAGTGGACAGTTTGATTTCACAGAAGTGTGATTGACTTGGAGTTACATTGTGTTGTTTAAGTGTTCCCTTTATTTTTTTGAGCAGTGTATTTCAATGCTTGGTTTTTAAATGTGATACGCAACTCCGGCATGTATAATGTCCGTTTTTATAGTTTACTCCGTTTGCTACTTGAGTTGCCTTTCTCCCTCTCCTCCTGCTGCATGCCGCTTCCCACACCTAGCCCCGCCCCCTGTCACTCAATGAGAGAGCAGTTGCTCCACCATGGAGTCATGAGTACTTTCTTGCTGTTCACTCTGACGCCTGCAAGGTCAGATAGATGCAAAAATATGTTGGTGAGAACAATGGTGCTTTCCACAAGCGTTCTATAATTACACTATTGGTTTGTGTGTGTGTGTGTATCTTACTTTCTGCAAACTACTGTCTGGTAGTTTGTCTTAGCAAGTTGTAAATAAATCACTAGCCGCTAATGTTAATCGCTAGTTAGCTTGCTAAATGTACTAAGAGTCAGAGCAAACGTAACTAGCTAATATAGCCTAGTTAGTACCAGTGCTGGTGTATGCCAAGATATTATTGTTGTTTGTCCAACAGTATCTTCTAAATCTGATAGGAATTATATAGGTGAAGCATGAATATGTTAGCTAGCTAACTACATGAGGTAAGAAAACATGTAATGTACCTCTAATTAGGGTCCCATGGAAAAACTAAGCAACACTTTGGTCCCTACCCTGTCAATAATTCCTCCCTGACTTATTCATTTGTTGCCATGTCAAACTATGTATTAAAGGTGGTGCTCACTATACTCATTATATTTCCATGATTCCAACAGTTCACCACCTAAGTAGGCCTAGATGTTTTGCCCATATCATGCAGCCCTGCGTGGCACTGCGTAAATGATAACAAAAGTGCAGGAAATGCAGAAATTTATAAATTATTTTGGTTTKAAGTTGTATAAAACAAATCAGAATGGATAAAGCCCCATTAAAATCGCCTAATTTATGTGTTGCCACCTTAGGGTCATGAACTACTGAAAGCATATTTAGAACTTTTATTATTCAAAAACATAAAATACCGTAAAAATATTGTAACATGATATTTTGGCCATATTACCCAACCCTAGGCTTATCCCCAAAACCTAATTAAGCATCTGACCAAATGTGAAAGTTTCAAACTTGAAATTACACAAGATTTTAGTTCTGGGTTAAATGAGATTACTGGGGCACTTACACGCAACTAAAAGTCATTACAGACTAAAGACTTTACAACTTCCATTGAAAGACCGTTCTCACCTCAGAGAAAGTCCGGAAGCTTCCCTGGCAGTAGGTGCAGCGGAAGGGCTTGTCTTCCAGGCTGTGTGAGGCATGGTGCTGCGTCAGCTCCTCAGAGGAGGAGAAGGTACGATTGCACACATAACAGGTGAACAGCGTATCGGTCTGCAGAATAACATAAAACAGCAAATAATTAACAGTGTCTTAGTTATGCTGTGCATATAGGCATACAGCATTTTGCTGATAAGCTGTGTGCTTTGCAGCTACGGGGTGAAGTTTCCCCTAGGTACATCGTACAGTTGTAGATTCAGCTCCCCCTACCCCCAAAATCTTAAACTTAATCACTACTGAGGAAAATGCTAAACTCACCCAAAACCAGCATCTAGGGGCAACTTCACCCTACTCTTGCATTTATTTTCTCCGTTCCATACCTGCTGGAGCGACTGCTTGTATTCCTCACGATGGCTCTTCCTCATGTGTCTCTCCTTGGACTTGGCATTACAGAATGTAATGAAGCACTGAAAACACTGTAGGCTGTCATGCTGATCTGCAATGAGAGGAGGTTTTTATTTAACTAGGCAAGTCAGTTAAGAACAAATTCTTATTTACAATGACGGCYTAGGAACAGTAGGTTAACTGCCTTGTTTAGGGGCAGAACCACAGATTTTTACCTTGTCAGCTCGGGGACTCGATCTAGCAACCTTTCAGCAACCTTTCAGTTACTCGCCCGCCCACTAGGCTACCTGCCGCCCCAATACTGCACTTGAAATTCATACATATGAACACCAATCTGAAATAATAAAAGAAAAATGTGTGCTTACAGGGTTGGAGAGCAGGGACAGTCTGTGGTTTGATGATTGATGCTGTGGCACTGGTCATCACCTCTTCCCCCAGAACGACCTGCTCTATATCCAACATAACGTTACCAAACTCCATTTTGACGCCTGAATCCACCCAGAAGTTTACGTCGAGCTGTAACCAAAATATAGGAATCATATACGGGAATACATTAAAATCTGCAGTATGGTGTTATTTTACTCTTACATGCTTACATCACGTGCGCGAGCGTTGCAAAATACATTTACACATACATGTTATTCAATCATTTGTATTTATTATGGATCCCCATTAGCTGCTGCAGCTACTCTTCCTGGGTTCCAGCTAAATTAAGGCAGTTTATACAATTTTAAAAACATTACAATACATTAACAGATTTCACAACACACTTTGTGCCCACAGGCCCCTACCTCACCACTACCACATATCTACAGTACAAAATCTATGTGTACATGTGTGTATAGTGTGTATGTTATTGTGTGTGTGTGTGTGTGTGTATGCATGTGTCTGTGCCCATGTGTGTGTTGCTTCACAGTCCCCGCTGTTCCATAAGGTGTATTTTTATCTGGTCATTTTAATATAATTTTACTGCATCAGTTACTTGATGTAGAATAGAGTTCCATGTAGTCATGGATCTATGTAGTACTGTGCACCTCCCATAGTCTGCTTCTGCTGTGAAGACTAGAGGTCGACCGTTAATCGGAATGGGCCGATTAATTAGGCCGATTTCAAGTTTTCATAACAACCGAAATCTTCTTTTTTTTTTTTTTTTTTTTACACCTTATTTAACTAGGCAAGTCAGTAAAGAACACATTCTTATTTCAATGACGGCCTAGGAACGGTGGGAACTGCCTGTTTCAGGGGCAGAACGACAGATTTGTACCTTGACTCAGGGATTCAATCTTGCAACCTTACGGTTAACTAGTCCAACGCTCTAACCACCTGCCTTACATTGCACTCCCACGGGGACCTGCCTCTTACGCGAATGCAGTAAGAAGCCAAGATAAGTTGCTAGCTAGCATTAAACTTATCTTATAAAAAACAATCAATCAATCATAATCACTAGTTAACTACACAATGGTTGATGATTAACTAGTTTATCTAGCTTGTCCTGCGTTGCATATAATCGATACGGTGCGCATTCCCGAAAAAGGACTGTCGTTGCTCCAACGTGTACCTAACCATAAACATCAATGCCTTTCTTAAAATCAATACACAAGTATATATTTTTAAACCTGCATATTTAGTTAATATTGCCTGCTAACATGAATTCCTTTTAACTAGGGAAATTGTGTCACTTCTCTTGCAACAGAGTCAGGAATATACAACAGTTTGGGCCGCCTGGCTCGTTGCGAACTAATTTTCCAGATTTAAATAATTCTGAAATAACATTGAAGGTTGTGCAAGTAACAGAATATTTAGATTTATGGATGCCACCCGTTAGATAAAATACGGAACGGTCCGTATTTTCACTGAAAGAAAACGTTTTGTTTTCGAAATAGCGTTTCCGGATTCGACCATATTAATGACCAAAGGCGCTATTTCTGTGTGTGATTTTTTATGGATTAAGTCTATGATTGATATTGATAGAGCAGTCTGACTGAGCTGGTAGGCAGCACAGGCTCGTACGCATTCATTCAAACAGCACTTTCATGCGCTTTGCCAGGCAGCTCTTTGCAATCTTCAAGCATTGAGCTGTTTATTATCGCAGTGCTAGCTGTGCACCAGAGACTCTGGGTCGGGCCAGCTCTGTCGCAGCGGCGCGGCCGGAGGTCCATGGGGCGACGCACAATTGGCCTAGCGTCGTCCGAGTTAGGAGAGTTTGGCCAGTATGGATATCCTTGTCTCATCACGCACTAGACTTCCTGTGTGGCCGGCGCAGTGCGCCTGACCAGTCACTAGGTGTACGGTTTCCTCTGACACATTGGTGGCTGGCTTCTGCTTGGATGCGCTGTTTAAGAAGCAGTGCGGCTTGTTGGGTTGTGTTCGGAGGACACAATGGCCTCAACTTCGTCTCTCCGAGCCCGTACGGGTGTTGTAGCGATGAGACAAGACAGTAACTACTAACAATTGGATACCACGAAATTGGGGAAAAAGGGGATAAAAAAAAAAGGAACCACCAGCTTTCATATGTCTCATGTTCTGAGCAAGAACTTAAACGTTAGCTTTCTTACATGCACGTATTGCACTTTTACTTTCTTCTCCAACACTTTGTTTTTGCATTATTTAAACCAAATTGAACATGTTTCATTATTTATTTGAGGCTAAATTGATTTTGATGTATTATATTAAGTTAAAATAAGTGTTCATTCAGTATTGTTGTAATTGTCATTGTTACAACAACAAAAAATAATAAAAAAATACAAATAAAGAAAGAAAATGGCTGATTAATCAGTATCGGCTTTTTTTGGCCCTCCAATAATCTGTATCGGCGCTGAAAAATCATAATCGGTCGACCTCTAGAAGAGACCTCTTGTAGCATGTCTTGTGGGGTATGCATGGGTGTCCGAGCTGTGCGCCAGTAGTTCAAACAGACAGCTCTGTGCACTTTTATTAATACAAGTAGAGATTAAGTCAATCTCTCCTCCACTTTGAGCCAAGAGAAATGGACATTAATAGTAGCTCTCTGTGTACATCCATGGGCCAGCCGTGCTGCCCTGTTCTGAGCCAAATGCAATTTTCCTAAGTCCCTTTTTGTGGCACCTGACAACATGACTGAACAATAGTCAASGTGCGACAAAACCTGCCTTGTTGATTGCACATACACTGCTCACGCGCATCTGTGTAGCCAGGCGCTAAAAGAGAACTTGGTTCTATTGTGACGCATAAACTCTGCAAGTCCCGCCTCTCCCATCTCCTCATTGGKTTTAAGGAGCATATACCCACGTGAGTGATTGAAAGATGAACTGAAGTCCACACACCAATCCAGTGTGTTCGTAAATTCAATCTGGAGTGCGCTCTGGCCGTTCATAAATTCATCAATTATTCTGCGCTCTGGCACTCAGACTTCATAGCCAGAGTTAATTTACGAACCCACCCTTAATGTTAATTGGAAACTAATAGCTAGCAAATGTGAACCTTTGGGTATTTKTTTCAATAACTACCCAGCTACAACCAATTTAATAAAAATGCGCCGTGGATCAAATGACTGAGGAACTTAATTATGATTTAGCATGCTAGCTGGGAAGGCTGGCGGGCTTTGCCATCGCGGAATTATGAGGGCAAGAGAGGTACAACAAATCAGATATTCAGTTACCTAACAAACATTCGCTATATGTTTTACAGAACAGTAAAGAAAAAGGCAATGACAACTAACCAGAAATACGGCAAATATAACAAGCAAAATAGCTAAAACTTTAGTCAAGCAATGCAGACAAAACAAACGCGAGGGGGGAAAAATAAGATAGCACACATTTTCCGAGACCATGCTAAAATAGTATTATAATGTTGTCTTAGGTGTTCATGAAAGTGTTTTTAAAATAATTTGGGAATGAACATGAAAAACCAAGGTAAAAATAAATGTACAAATGTATACTTACGTTTATAACGAGCTACAACCGTTGCTTACCTTTGAAAGTATCCAACGATGCACTGCTGTAAAGTACTTCCAGGTCACGGATTTCTGGAATCCTTCAGAATAAAAGTGCTGTCCTGTATACGTTGTAAAATAATAATTAGGGCAATGATGGAACTATCGAACGATTTTATACTAGTTATTATACAAAGAATAATTACAAGTATTTCTATCAGATATTATGTCATTCATTTTTATTTATTTTTCATATTGGACATACAAACAAAAAATATTGTTGACCATTTAGCTGATTGGCAGAATGAGTAGCGATGCTCCTTGGGTTGTATACTGTGGATTTGGAAACTAGAGGTCCTCCTGAGTAAAATGGACACCCCTTTTACTGCGACACAATGTACAGGGAAGGGGCGCAACTTTGGTTTTAGAAGGGTGGGGGCATAACATCTATATATATATATATTCTTTTTTRTCCAGTCAGATAAACACTCCAAACAGCCTACTCGACCACTCAGAGKCGTCCGCATGGTCCTAAAGCACACATTTGCCTCGTTTTGCAGAAAGTATGTCCAATATGAAAAACTGACTGGATTTAAGCTGAAAGGCCAGTCTTTAAGGGCAGCAGAAAGAGCGGTGATGCTCCTTGTGTTGTACACTTTGGATTTGGAAAATAGAGGTGCTCCTGAGTAGAATGGACCCCCATCTTACTGCAACACAATGTACAGGAAATTGTGTACAACGGTGCASTATGTCCAATATGGAAAACGTACTGAACATCGTGCAATACGAATGGACTAATTAACAATTGGATTTAAAAGTTTTCTGAAATTGATTATTGTAATTCTAATATTAGTATTAATATTGTTATTACTATTATTATTAATAGTAGCATTAAATAATTTTTTGTTATTTGTATTACTGTTGTTACCATGATAGCGATCTAGTAAACATTACTTTTAAAATCAATTCAAATGTTATTGGTCACATACACATATTTAGCAGATGTTATTGCGGTTGTAGCGAAATGCTTGTGTTCATAGCTCCAACAGTGCAGTAGTATCTAACAGTACAGTCGTATCTAAAAACGATTCACAACAATACACACAAATCTAAAAGTAAAAAAATGGAATTAAGAAATATATAAATATTAGATTGAACAATTTCGGAGTGGCATTGACTAAAATACAGTAGAATGGAATACAGTATATATATATATGAGATGAGTAAAGCAGTATGTAAACATTATTTAAACATTATTAAAGTGACTAGTGTTCCATTATTAAAGTGGCCAGTGATTCCAAGTCTATGTATATAGGGAAGCAGGGTTGAGTAACCTGGTGGAAGCCAGCTAGTAATGGCTATTTAACAGTGTGATGRYCTTAAGATAGAAGCTGTTTTTCAGTCTCTAGGTCCCAGCTTTGATGCACCTGTACTGACCTCGCCTTCTGGCCTTGGCTCGAGTCATTGATGTCCTTGATGATCTTTTTGGCCTTCCTTTGATACCGGGTGCTGTAGGTGTCCTGGTGGGCAGACAGTGTGCCCCCGGTGATGCGTTGGGCAGACCGCACCACCCTCTGGAGAGCCTTGCGGTTGTGGGCGGTGCACTTGCCGTACCAGGCGGCGATACAGCCCGCCAGGATGCTCTCAATTGTGCATCTGTAAAAGTTTATGGGGCCAAGCTGAAGTCCACGATCAGCTCCTTCGTTTTGTTGACGTTGAGGGAGAGGTTATTTTCCTGGCACCACTCCGCCAGGGCCCTTACCTCCTCCCTGTAGGCTGTCTTGTCATTGTTGGTAATCAGGCTTACTATTGTCGTGTCGTCAGCAAACTTGATGATTGAGTTGGAGGCGTGGGTGTCCACACAGTCATGGGTGAACAGGGAGTACAGGAGGGGGCTGAGCACGCACCCTTGTGGGGCCCCTGTGCTTAGGATCAGGGAAGTGGAAGTGTTGTTTCCTACCTTCACCACCTGGGGGCGGCCCGTCAAGAAGTCCAGGACGCAGGTTCAGACCCAGGGCCCCCGAGCTTAATGATAAGATTGGAGGGTACTATGGTGTTGAAGGCTGAGCTATAGTCAATGAACAGCATTCTTACGTAGGTATTCCTCTTGTCCAGATGGGATAGGGCAGTGTGCAGTGCGACGGCAATTGCATCGTCTGTGGATCTATTGGGGCAGTAAGCAAATTGAATTGAGTCTAGGGTGTCAGGTAAGGTGGAGGTGATATGATCCTTGACTAGTCTCTCAAAGCACTTCATGATGACAGAAGTGAGTGCTACGGGGCGATAGTCATTTAGTTCAGTTACCTTTGCTTTCTTGGGTACAGGAACAATGGTGGACATCTTGAAGCAAGTGGGGACAGCAGACTGGGATAGGGAGAGATTGAATATGTCCGTAAACACTAAAGCCAGCTGGTATCCGCATGCTCTGAGGACGCGGCTAGGGATGCTGTCTGGTCCGGCAGCCTTGTGAGGGTTAACATGCTTAAACGTCTTACTCACGTCGGCCACAGAGATTTTTTCTTGAAGGACATACTGAGGGAGGACGCCTTTGCAGGGAGAGGTCAGGCTGGTCCTCGCCTCATCATTACCGATAACTGCAAGGCAGAGAAGGGATGGAGGGAGGGCATTTCCAGGAGCCAAACTGAGCATTTTCACCTTCCACCTACTCCAAGCAGTGTGGAGGTGGCTGTGGAGCACGGAAAGTGGAGTACACCTGAGAGACAGGCAGAACCCCTTCACTGTCAAAGACATCATGTATTCCAGGGAAGAGATGGCTGAGCCCTTCTATCAGCAGGCCAAACAAAACCCAGTTGTAGCCAGGTTAGTGTAGTATAACAGTATAATGAGGTGCAATCTATTAACCTATGCTTTATTCTCATTAACTTTTTTACGATAAAACCAGAACTCAGTTTTAGTCTTTTCTCAAAGACATTTGCCCAGTCCATGTTTGGGATATGTTGTTATTTTGGATATATTTTCCCAATATTTTGTAACCAATATGTTATAGTACAAGACATTGTTCAAGTACATATTTTACCCTAATTACAGGTAGAAGAAATTCACGTCTTATTTCGATCGACTGTTCAGTCGTCGAGAGTGTTGGGCACTCAACTATCGGGAGAAGCTGCCAACCCGAGGGAACAACACATAACTTTGTGGCGGCCGCAATGCGGGTCCTTAAGGATAAAATCCTCCAGAGGACAAAAGCGTTCAATCTCCCTGCCTTATTTGACCTTCTGAAAATGCTCTTGGCCGCTGGGCAACGTCAGAAGCTCAACTCAGCGGTAGTGTGGTCGAGTGGTCTAAGGCGCTGGATTTAGGCTCCAGTCTCTCTGGAGGTGTGTGTTCAAATCCCACCGCTGCCATCCTTGTTGCTGTTTGTGCAAGTCTTCGGTCTTTTTGGTCAATTCAAACTTTGGTAGCGTGTCCATATTCATACAAGGGAAATAACACCGCTGCCATCTTTAGCACTAAATTGCCTTAACTACCTCGTCCTGTGCTATAGCGGTGGCCCCTCCCACCAGCTGGCCGAGATCCACCTTTCTGAGCTTGTAAAGTGCTCTACAAATGTGCTCTTCAGACATAGCAGCAAAAACAAATGATGTGTTGACACAGGAAGAAAAAGCAACATGATATAAATGAAGAAAATGTAATGAAAAAGGATAAAAGAAGAGGTTGAAATTAATGGGAGCTTAGCAAGACTAGGTAAGATGAGAAAGTGTGACTTTGAGGAAGAGGCGGGTAGCGTTGCAGAGTGTCTAAGGCACTGGATTTAGGCTCAAGTCATTCGGAGGATTGGCTTTGTATCACAATGCTGCAATCTTTGATGTTGTCAATGTTTGTGCAAAGCATCAGTGTAGGCATCTCTTTACTCAATCCAATCTTTTGTAGCGTTTCAATATTCTTACAAGGGAATAAGAAATGTTGTGTGTAGTCGAACCCACGAGTCCAGAACACATTGAATTAGCACTACATTGCCTTAATTACCACTTCCTGTGCTATAGCGGTGGTCCTCCTACCAGTTGTCCCGAGATCCACCTTTCTGAGTTTAGTAAAGGGCTCTATAAAAGTGCTCTTCAGACATAGCAGCAAAACAAATAATGTGTTGAGACAGGAAAGAAGGAAAGAAAAAGCAAGGAAGAAAAAAGAAGAGACCGAAATTAATGGGAGCTTAGCAGGCTTAGGGAACCGTTGACAAAGTTTGGGTTTTTTGATGGTGAACGGTAGCGTGGCCGAGTGGTCCAAGGCGCTGGATTTAGGCTCCAGTCTCTCTGGAGACGTGGGTTCGAATCCCACCGCTGCCATCCTTGTTGCTGTTTGTGCAAGTCTTCGGTCTTTTTGGTCAATTCAAACTTTGGTAGCGTTTCCATATTTATACAAAGGAAATACAAGGGAAATAACACCGCTGCCATCTTTAGCACTAAATTGCCTTAACTACCTCGTCCTGTGCTATAGCTGTGGSCCCTCCCACCAGCTGGCCGAGATCCACCTTTCTGAGCTTGTTAAAGAGGTCTACAAATGTGCTCTTCAGACATAGCAGCAAAAACAAATGATGTGTTGACACAGGAAGAAAAAGCAACATTGCCTTAACTACCACTTCTTGTGCTATAGCTGTGAAAAAATCCAAACAGGAAGTGAGAATTCTGAGACTGGTCGATGTTAAAGTCATCGCTTATTCAATTCCCTGTAATATATGGATCTGTTTGCACTTCCTACACCTTCCACTAGATGTCAACAGTCTGTAGAATGCTGAATGGAGCCTATACTGTGATGTGGGACCGGATGGGAGGTGTTTGAGTCAGTGGTCTGGCAGATTGCCAGTTCTTGGTCACGGGCATTCCTCATAATATCGCCATGCGTACCATTACTTATAGAGACTAAAAATAATTATCCGGTTGGAACCTTATTGGATATAAATGATAACAACATCCTGAAGATTGATTCTCTACTAAGTTTGACCAGTTTATTCAACTTGTAATATAACTTTTGGAAGTTTTCGTCCGACGTTTGCCTGCACCTGCGCGAGCGTTTGGACACGTGTACTACACATGCTAGCAAAAGTAGCTAATTGGGCATAAGTAATGGACATTATCGAACAAAACAACGATTTATTGTGGAACTAGGATTCCTGGCAGTGCATTTTGATGAAGATAATCAAAGGTAAGGGAATATTTATGATGTAATTTCGTATTTCTGTTGACTCCAACATGCCAGAGAAATGTTGTTAAATCTGAGCGCCGTCTCAGATTATTGCATGGTGTGCTTTTTACGTAAAGTTTAAAAAAGATCTGACACAGCGGTTGCATTAAGAACAAGTGTATCTTTAATTCTGTGTAAAACATGTATCATTCATCAAAATTTATGATGAGTATTTCTGTTATTTGACGTGGCTCTCTGCAATTACTCCGGATATTTTGGAGGCATTTCTGAACATGGCGCCAATGTAAACCGAGATTTGTGGATATAAATATGCACATTATCGAACAAAACATAAATGTATTGTGTAACATGATGTCCTATGAGTGTCATCTGATGAAGATCATCAAAGGTTAGTGATTAATTTTATCTCTATTTCTGCTTTTTGTGACTACTATCTTTTGCTGGGAAAATGGCTGTGTTTTTCTGTGGCTATGTACTGAGCATAACATAATTGTTAGGTGCGCTTTCCCCGTAAATCCTTTTTGAAATAAGATATGTTGGCTGGATTCACAACATGTGTAGCTTTAATTTGGTGTCTTTCATGTGTGATTTCATGAAAGATTGATTTTTATAGTAATATATTTGAATTTGGCGCGCTACATTTTTTCTGGATTTTGGCCAAGTGGGACGCTACCGTCCCACCTATCCCAGAGAAGTTAAAGGGCTCTATAAATGTGCTCTTCAGACATAGCAGCAAAACAAATAATGTGTTGAGACAGGAAGAAAAAGCAACATGATATAAATGAAGTATACAAAAGGAAAATTTAAAAAAAATTGTGTGACGTCAAACCCACGAGTGCAGAACACATTGAATTAGCACTACATTGCCTTAACTACCACGTCCTGCGCTATGGTGTTGGCCCTCCTACCAGTTGGCTGAGATCCACCTTTCTGAGCTTGTTAACTTCTTACGGCTGAGATCGGCTGAGATCCTGTTAGCGGGATCGACTTGACAACAGCCAGTGAAAGTGCAGGGCGCCAAATTCAAACAACAGAAATTTTATAATTTAAATTCCTCAAACATACAAGTATTTTACACCATTTTAAAGATGAACTTGTTGTTAACTTCTTTGGGGTAGGGGGCAGTATTTTCACGTCCGGATGAAAAACATGCCCAAAGTAAACGGCCTGCTACAAAGCCATAAAAGCTAGAATATGCATATTATTAGTAGATTTGGATAGAAAACACTCTGAAGTTTCTAAAACTGTTTCAATGATGTCTGTGAGTATAACATAACTCATATGGCAGGCAAAAACCTGAGAAAAAATCCACCAGGAAGTGGGAAATCTGAGGTTTGTAGGTTTGCCTATCCAATATACAGTGTCTATGGGGTCATATTGCACTTCCTACGGCTTCCACACAGTCTTTAGAACCTTGTTTCAGGCTTCTACTGTGAAGGATGAGGGAATGAGAGCTGTTTCAACCAGGTGTCTGGAAGAGTGCCATGAGCTCACTCAGGCGTGCCCCCGTGAGAGGTAGCGGCCTTCCTTTTCGTTTCTAAAGACAAAGGAATTCTCCGGTTTAAACATTATTGAAGATTTATGTTCAAAACATCCTAAAGATTGATTCTACACATCGTTTGACATGTTTCTATGAACTGTAATGGAATTTTTTGACTTTTTGTCTGTCCTGCGCGTCATSAATTTGGATTTTTGAACTAAACGCGCGAACAAAAAGGAGGTATTTGGACATAAATTATGGACTTTATCGATCAAAACAAACATTTATTGTATAACTGGGATTCCTGGGAGTGCATTCTGATGAAGATCATCAAAGGTAAGTGAATATTTATAATGCTATTTCTGACTTCTGTTGACTCCACAACATGGCGGGTATCTGTATGGCTTGATTTTGTGTCAGAGCGCCGTACTCAGATTATTGCATGGTGTGCTTTTTCCATAAAGTTTTTTTGAAATCTGACACAGCAGTTGCATTAAGGAGAAGTTTATCTAAAGTTCCATGTACAACACTTGTATCTTTTATCAATGTTTATTATGAGTATTTCTGTAAATTGATGTGGCTCTTTGCAAAATCACTGGATGTTTTGGAGGCAAAATATTACTGAACATAACGCGCCAATGTAAACTAAGATTTTTGGATATAAATATGAACTTTATCGAACAAAACATACATGTATTGTGTAAAATGAAGTCCTATGAGTGTCATCTGATGAAGATCATCAAAGGTTGAGATTAATTTGATCTCTATTTCTACTTTTTGTGACAAAAAATTGCTGTGTTTTTCTGTGACTAGGTGCTGACCTAACATAATCGTTTGGTGTGCTTTCGCCGTAAATCCTTTTTTAAATCAGACATGTTGGCTGGATTCACAACAAGTGTAGCTTTAATTTGGTGTCTTTCATGTGTGATTTCATGAAAGTTTGATTTTTATAGAAATATATTTGAATTTGGCGCTCTGCATTTTTACTGGCTTTTGGCCAAGTGGGACGTTAGTGTCCCACATATCCTAGAGAAGTTAACGTAAAGACTTAAAATTCTGAAAGAGCCAACCCCAAGAAGGATGTGTGTTCACTTTCAGCTTCCTCTATCAACCGGAAGTGCCTTAAATTGGGGTCATAGGGGCTGTTTCGAAGGGTTAAAAAGGGCACATCTTTCCAAAACTTAATATGTGTGATTAGGCAACCCTCGTGAACTGTAAATCAGTCATTTCTCCCATCAGATTTCCAAGAAAAACTCACACACACACACAGCAAGGACAGAGTGACACAGTGTGGGGCATACAGACACACAGAGCCTGCAATAGTTACCTTCATTTGAACTATCAAAGAACCGTTCAACCTAGAGCTCTGAAACTTGAAGAAACTTGTTCTAGAGCTCAAGTCGATAGTGCACGGTGAGTTATGTGGCTCTAGAAGGTTCTCAGACCGAGAAACAACCTTGTACATTTGCAATAACTTCAATTCATTTTGACCATCGCGAAAATGACGACATTTATAAAAGTCCCAGAGTCACAAGACTAGGTGCATTGAAACCACCTCGTCCCATAGAGACGGACCCTAACGTTTCTGTCCGATAGCTCATTCAAGGACCCCGTAGKAACGCCCGTAAAAATATGGGTTTTCAGCACCAATTAAGGTCGCTGCTCGGGCTCCAAATGACCTATCAAGCTGAAACTCGCGATTCTGGGTTACCTCAAATAGGCCTACACATAATTTCAGAACTGGACCCGCAGCTGGAACGTAACTACGTGTTTTATGTTTTTATTATGGTTTAAACAGAAAGAGCTGTGAATTTTGGGCCTGCTCTGAAATATGTGATAGTTGGCTTCTAAAAGTGATGGAAAAAGTGGGTGTGGTGTCAGTTTGGTGTCAGAATGATATTTACTTGACTGTTGGACGCTGACTTGCTGGCTGAGTTTTGTACATTTGCAATATGTTTAAACAGTGAAACACCATCACCAAATGGACATGATGAAATCAACACAACGAGCGATGGAGAGGAACCACTATCTGCCCGTCCATCGGGCCAGTCAATTTTGCATTTCTGCAGTATTTTTGAGCATGTCATGATGGTAAATGCCCATTAAAACATATTGCAAATGGACAGCCGTGCGCCTGGTGATTGGAACGGGTTACCAGGAGAATATTTTTGAAATGGTTTTGAATGCCTTTTAGGAGGGTGCAAGGGGTCTACGGCTGGGTAGGGGGCAACCTTCACTAATGCCCCTGGTCATTTTGAACTTTTTTCAAATAATCGTTAAAAAACGACGAGTCCCTCTTCTCTCTCATCATACATGACAAATAAACCTACTAGGTTGATTCAGGGCTTAACATAGTGATACATATCATTTGGGCAGTATAAATGCCATTTGGACATGGTTCACTGACTTTTGGGTTCGGAAGCCGACTTCAGATGTTCATATATGGCAAATGAAAATAACATCCTGATTTGACTTTCAATACTTATATATTGCATTTGGACATTTCTTATTGCATTTGGCAATGGTTCACTGACTTTTGACTTCCTATTATAGCAATTTGCAAATGGACAAAACATATGCCTTATGGACAACTTATTTAAATATGACAAAGGTATGTTCATACAGTTCTTATACATGTATAATTGAAAAAAAAATCTAAAGAATTTCAAAAAAAGGTCCAGAAAGCACTTTTTTAGAGGGTGCTACATTTTTTAAAAAAAAAAAAATCATATTTTCAAATTTTGACACTTGGGTCTTGACTTGATTTACGGTGGAAGCGCTCGCCCTCTTTGGTATTTTTGTTGTAGACACTTGGCATTTTGCCATATGCATTGCCATAAGCTTTGCATGAATTGCCATCCAATTGAGTGGTATTTGCCATTGTGTATATGTTTCGCCCAATGGCAATATGTTCCCATTCATTTTTGTCCAAATCAGGGGTATTCCCACATTAACCTTTCACGAGTATCAATCCCGGATCCGGGAGCACCCCCCACCCCCACACACTGATTAGCATAGCTAGCATAGCTTCACAAGTAGATAGTACATCTAAAATATCATTAAATCACAAGTCCAAGACACCAGATGAAAGATACAGATCTTGTGAATAAAGCCACCATTTCAGATTTTTAAAATGTTTTACAGGGAAGACAAAATATGTAAATCTATTGCTAAAACACGTTAGCAAAATACACCACTATTCTAACTCCATCAGTTTCTTACTCCTTCAGGTGCTATCACCAATTCGGCTCAACTAAGATATTGATAGCCAATAACCTATAAAAAAAACCATCAGATGACAGTCTGATAACATATTCATGGTATAGGATAGTTTTTGTTTAGAAAAAAGTGCATATTTCAGGTAGAAATCACAGTTTACAATTGCACCGACCATCACAAATCGACTAGAATTACTAGATAGAGCAACGTGTATGACCAATTTACTCATCATAAAACATTTCATAAAAATAGACAAAGCATAGCAATGGAAAGACCCAGTTCTTGTGATTTCAGACCATATTTCAGATTTTCTAAGCGTTTTTCAGCGAAAACACAATAAATCGATAAGTTAGCATACCACATGTGCAAACGTTACCAGAGCATACGATTCCAGCCAAAGAGCGCTATAACGTAATCACCCCAAAATATATTAATTTTTTCACTAACCTTCTCAGATTCTTCCGATGACACTCCTGTAACATCATTTTTACAATATACATATACATTTGTTCGAAAAGGTGCATATTTAGCCATAACAAAACCGTGGTTACACAATAAAAATACTAGGAAATCAAGCCTCAATATGTCTGACGTCATCTATCAGAGTGATCTAGTTTAATTGAAGCTAATTCATATACTTGACTAAAAAATACAGGGTTGACAGCAATCGAAAGACAAATTAGTTCTTAATGCAACCGCTGATTTACATTTTTAAAATTATCCTTACTTTTCAATACAGGGTTGGCCAAGTGAAGCTATACCAAACAAAATGGCGAAATATGCGTTTAAAATATTTCGACAGAAACAACCGATTTATCATATTAAATATTTGCTTACTTTGAGCTGTTCTTCCATCAGATTCTTGGGCAATGTATCCTTTCTATGTTATAAACGCTTTTTGGTCGATAGATGTCCTCTGTCCTTCGAAATGTCCACCACCAACGACCGACACCCTAAAACGTGTCCAAACTTTCAGAGTGCACAACAAAGAAATTCCTCAAAATCGCACTAAACGGATATAAATTGCTATAAACGGTTCAAATTAACTACATTATGATGTTTTTAACAACTATAACGACTGAAAACATGACCGGAGGAAATATTGCTGGTTAGAAAACGATTTGGAACGAGGCAGGTCCGATGTCCTTCATGCTTCAGGCGCACAATGAGAAAGGGGGTCTCTGTACATTTTCGTCTTTTATAATGGCTGTGAACGTCCCATCGATTTCATTGAAAACGTGATGACGTACAGACACCCAGAGGAAGACGTAGGCAGTGTCGGTTCTTCATAGCATTCACTGTCGCCTTAAAACAGACCCCAGATCAGAGGGTAAAAATTTCTGAAATCTGAAACCCTGTCATGAAAAGTGCTGAGAAATTGTTCTGTACCACTCAGAGACAAAATTCCAACTTCTATAGAAACTAGAAGGTGTTTTCTATCCAACATAATAACAATAATATGCATATTGTACGATCAAGAATTTAGCACGAGGCAGTTTAATTGGAGACACAATATGCTAATGCGGAACAGCACCCCTATAGTTGCAAAAAGTTTTAACTACCTCGTCCTGTGCTATAGCATTGGCCCTCCTACCAGTTTGGCTGAGATCTACCTATCTGAGCTTGTTAAAGGGCTCTATACATGTGCTCTTCAGACAAAGCAGCAAAACAAATTATGTGTTGAGACAGGAAGAAAAAGCAACATGATATAAATGAATTGTAAAAGAATAGACCGAAATTATTGGGAGTTTAGCAGGCATAGGAAACAGATTACAAAGTGTGGGATGTTGACAGAGTAGAGTAGCGTGTCCGAGTGGTCTTAAGGTGCTGGATTTAGGCCCCAGTCTCTCTGGAGGTGTAGGTTTAAATCCTACAGCTGCATTCATTGATGTAGTTGTTTTTTGCACAAGTCTTCAGTGTGGTCATCTCTTTTGGTAATTCATACTTTGGCAGGGTTTCTATATTCATACAAGGGAAATAACACCTCTGCTACCTTTAGCACTATATTGCCTTAACTACCTCGTCCTGTGCAATAGCGGTGGCCCGTTCTACCAGTTGGCGAGATCCACCTTTCTGAGCTTGTTTAACTACCTCGTCCTGTGCTATAGCGGTGGCCGCATTCTAGCTGGCTGAGAGCTGCTATCTGAGCTTGTTAAAGGCTCTATAAATGTGCTTTTTCAGACGTAGAAGCAAACAAATAATGTGTTCAAACAAGAAGAAAAAGAAACATTATATAAACAAGAAAATGAAATGAAAAAAGAAGAGATTGAACATGGATGGTAGCTTAGCAAGCCTAGGTAACAGATGAGAAAGTTTGGCTTTGAGGAGAGACTGGTAGCGTGGCAAAGTGGTCTAAGGTTCTGGATTTAGGCTCAAGTCTCTCTGGAGGATTGGCTTTGTATCACAAATGCTGCCATTCTTTGATGTTATTGTTGTTTTTTGCTCAGGCGTTTGACTTCAAGGCAGGCTGACCGGCGTATTTTTCCACTCAAAGTAGTCGGCTCGGGCAATTGAGTTTAAGCCCGGACGACAACGACGACTGACCTATTTGCCGGGCTTTGAACAAATAGTCACACTGGACGTAAAGAGCTACTGACTTAAAGACGCATTGGCGACTTTAAAAAAACACTTGCCTGTCGTCAGGGAAACGTTGGGTGGCGAGGAGCCAAATTTTGACAAACCGTTTGCCGAGACTCCTGGGTGCCCGGCGGGTGAAGGGGTCAATTTGTGGGCTTATCGCTTCTCTGCCTTTTGGCTAAGACCAGTTAGGTACTGCGGTGCTATAACCCCCTTAGTTAAAAGCTGAAGGCCGGAGGCGTTAACCTGTCTAGGACCCGTTCCGCTAGTGAAACCCCTCACAGCAAGCAATACAAATTGCAGGGCGCCAAATACAAATCAACAGAAATCTCATAAATCAAATTTCTCAAACATACAAGTATTAGGCATCATCTTTTAAAGATAACATTCTCGTTAATCCCCAGCACAGTGTCTGATTTAAAAATGCTTTACAGCGAAAGCTACACAAACGATTATATTAGGTCACCACCAAGTCACAGAAAACACAGCCATTTTTCCCGCCAAAGAGAGGAGTCACAAAAAGCACAAAATAGAGATAAGATTAATCACTAACCTTTGATATCTTCATCAGATGTACACTCATAGGACTTCATGTTACACAATACATGTATGTTTTGTTCGATAAAGTTCATATTTATATCCAAAATCTTATTTTACATTGGCGTGTTAGATTCAGGAGTTCCAAAACATGCAGTGATATTGCAGAGAGCCACATGAATCACAGAAATACTCATAATAAATGTTGATAAAATACAGCTATTATACATGAAACTTTAGATACACTTCTCTTTAATGCAACGCTGTGTCAGATTTTTAAAAAACCTTTACGGAAAAAGCATAATCTGAGAACAGCGCTCAGAGCCCAAACCAGCCAGAGAAATAATCCGCCATGTGGGTAGTCAACATTATTCATAAATAGCATTAGAAATATTCACTTACCTTTGATGATCTTCTTCAGAATGCACTCCCAGGAATCGCAGTTCCACAATAAAATGCTTGTTGTGTTTCGATTTATTGTCCATAATTTTATGTTCCATTTATGTCCAATAGCTTATTTTGTTAGGGCATTTGGTAAACAATCCAAAA
Organism: Salvelinus sp. IW2-2015; assembly: GCF_002910315.2. Lineage (NCBI taxonomy): Eukaryota > Metazoa > Chordata > Actinopteri > Salmoniformes > Salmonidae > Salvelinus > Salvelinus sp. IW2-2015. Next base: position 5,474,052 of record NC_036870.1, read on the forward strand.
GCGCGATCTGGTCCATTCGGACAAAACGTTCAAAAAGTTATATTACAGGTCGAAGAAACTTGTCAAACTAAGTATAGAATCAATCTTTAGGATGTTTTTATCATAAAAGTTCAATAATGTTCCAACCGGAGAATTCCATTGTCCTGTAGGAAGCACTGGAACGAGAGCAACCTCTGAAGTGAAAGCGCGTGATTGAGAACGAGGCTGTAGGCAGACCCTTAGTAAAACAGCTCTTTTTGTTTTTTCGAGGGAGCGTGTCATTCTTACGTGTAGAATGGCACGCAACTCAGCAACCAAATGCCGGGGATTGGAATAGCGAACACGGTTGCGATTCGCTTGGAGGACCAAGGAGGTGGAGCCGTTTCTGGAGGGAGACTTTTGGAGAAACAATTTTTGATTGGGAGCATGAAGTTGGAAGTAAAAGATGTTCTGTGCCTCAAGCGAATCCAATGGAGGAGGCTACGATGTGACTTTCCACAAGGAGGAAAAAACACGAAGAAGTGCTGAAGAGGGCAAGAGAGATGAGAAAGGAAAAAGCCGATGTGCCATTACGAGGTGACCAGCCTGGCTAAAACAATTTCCAGGGTGGTCCCTGTGAATATGTATAACCACCCATGTGAAGGATGAAGAGGTGAGGGCCTTTCTGGGGAGGTACAGGGACCAATAT
>NC_036870.1:5475917-5480412 GCF_002910315.2 Salvelinus sp. IW2-2015
TTATACATGTATAATTGAAAAAAAAATCTAAAGAATTTCAAAAAAAGGTCCAGAAAGCACTTTTTTAGAGGGTGCTACATTTAAAAAAAAAAAAATCATATTTTCAAATTTTGACACTTGGGTCTTGACTTGATTTACGGTGGAAGCGCTCGCCCTCTTTGGTATTTTTGTTGTATGACACTTGGCATTTGCCATATGCAGTTGCCATAAGCTTTGCATGAATTGCCATCCAATTGAGTGGTATTTGCCATTGTGTATATGTTTCGCCCAATGGCAATATGTTCCCATTCATTTTTGTCCAAATCAGGGGGTATTCCCTTACATTAACTACCTCGTCCTGTGCTATAGCATTGGCCCCTCCTACCAGTTGGCTGAGATCTACCTATCTGAGCTTGTTAAAGGGCTCTATACATGTGCTCTTCAGACAAAGCAGCAAAACAAATTATGTGTTGAGACAGGAAGAAAAAGCAACATGATATAAATGAAGTTGTAAAAAGAATAGACCGAAATTATTGGGAGTTTAGCAGGCATAGGAAACAGATTACAAAGTGTGGGATGTTGACAGAGTAGAGTAGCGTGTCCGAGTGGTCTAAGGTGCTGGATTTAGGCCCCAGTCTCTCTGGAGGTGTAGGTTTAAATCCTACAGCTGCCATCATTGATGTAGTTGTTTTTTGCACAAGTCTTCAGTGTGGTCATCTCTTTGGTAAATTCATACTTTGGCAGGGTTTCTATATTCATACAAGGGAAATAACACCTCTGCTACCTTTAGCACTATATTGCCTTAACTACCTCGTCCTGTGCAATAGCGGTGGCCCGTTCTACCAGTTGGCCGAGATCCACCTTTCTGAGCTTGTTTAACTACCTCGTCCTGTGCTATAGCGGTGGCCCCGCATTCTAGCTGGCTGAGAGCTGCCTATCTGAGCTTGTTAAAAGGCTCTATAAATGTGCTTTTCAGACGTAGAAGCAAAACAAATAATGTGTTCAAACAAGAAGAAAAAGAAACATTATATAAACAAAGAAAATGAAATGAAAAAAGAAGAGATTGAAATGGATGGTAGCTTAGCAAGCCTAGGTAACAGATGAGAAAGTTTGGCTTTGAGGAAGAGACTGGGTAGCGTGGCAAAGTGGTCTAAGGTTCTGGATTTAGGCTCAAGTCTCTCTGGAGGATTGGCTTTGTATCACAAATGCTGCCATTCTTGATGTTATTGTTGTTTTTGCTCAGGCGTTTGACTTCAAGCAGGCTGACCGGCGTATTTTTCCACTCAAAGTAGTCGCTCGGGCAATTGAGTTTAAGCCCGACGACAACGACGACTGACCTATTTGCCGGGCTTTGAACAAATAGTCACACTGGACGTAAAGAGCTACTGACTTAAAGACGCATTGGCGACTTTAAAAAAAACACTTGCCTGTCGTCAGGGAAACGTTGGGTGGCGAGGAGCCAAATTTTGACAAACCGTTTGCCGAGACTCCTGGGTGCCCGGCGGGTGAAGGGGTCAATTTGTGGCTTATCGCTTCTCTGCCTTTTGGCTAAGACCAGGTTAGGTACTGCGGTGCTATAACCCCCTTAGTTAAAAGCTGAAGGCCGGAGGGCGTTAACCTGTCTAGGACCCCGTTCCGCTAGTGGAACCCCTCACCAGCAGCCAATAAAATTGCAGGGCGCCAAATACAAATCAACAGAAATCTCATAAATCAAATTTCTCAAACATACAAGTATTAGGCATCATTTTAAAGATAACATTCTCGTTAATCCAGCCATAGCCACAGTGTCTGATTTAAGAAGCATAGCGCTTTGACGCGAAGAGCGTAGCAATCAAAACGATTATAGGTTCAAGGTCACCACCCAAAAAGTGCATCACGAAAAACACAGGGAACCATTTGTTGCCTCCCCGCACGCGCCTATGCAAAAGAAGAGAAAGATCACAAAAAGGCACAGAATAGAGATATAGGATTAAATATCATTAGAAGCTCTTTTTCCAGGATGATTTCAGTTCAGATGACACTCATAGGACTTTCATGTTAACACCATGAGATGATATGACTTGAGAGGTTTTGTTGAGAAAGTTCATTATGTAGTATCCAAAAAATCTGTGAGTTAATTTAAATCGCTGTCCAGGCGTGTAGATTCAGGAGTTCCAAAAAGCCAAAGTGGAGCTGTCCATAGGTGTCAGAGAGCCAAACAGTCGAGAAAATTCCACAGAAATGACTCATAATAAATGTGGATGACAAAAATGAAAAGCTATGTAGTCATCAGTATGAAACTTTAGATACACTTCTCTTTAATGCAGCACCACGCGTGCTAGGGTGCTTGTGTCAGATTAATTTAAAAGCTTTTACACGGAAAAAGCTTAATCTCGCATAGAATAGCGCTCAGTCGAAACAGCACCAAACAACAGCAGAAATATCCGCACATGGTTGGGAATAGTCAACATTAATCTCATGAAAAGAGGCTGTAATAGAGAAAAGGTAAATTCACAGTTACCAGTTATGAGATTGTATGTCTTCTCGCCTTGTCCGAGGAATGCTGCAGCACTCTCGCCACGCTGACACCATTCTCGGCCAGTTGCCTCACAATTAAATAATGGACTTGTTTTTGTGTTAATGTCCGGATGGTGACCATTTCTATCTCTAGTCACATGTAATGGTTCCCTTGACCTCTATGTTATGGTTCCAATACCTAGCTTATTTTTTGCTGCTTTGTAGGGCACTTTTGGTGTAAACCACACTTCCCTAATGTCTAAGCGGCGCTATCGTGGCCTCCCATTTCGGACAAAACGTTCAAAAAGTTATATAACAGGTCGAAGAAACTTGTGAAACTAAGTATAGAATCAATCTTTAGGTGTTTTTATCATAAAAGTTCAATAATGTTCCAACCGGAGAATTCACTCCATTGTCTGTAGAGAAGCACTGGAACGAGAGCAACCTCTGAAGTGAAAGCGCGTGATGTGAGAACGAGGCTGTAGGCAGACCCCTTCATAGTAAAACAGCTCTTTTGTTTTTCGAGGGAGCGTGTTCATTCTTACGTGTAGAATGGCACGCAACATCAGCAAACCAAATATCCGGGAGATGTGGAAATAGCGAACACGGGTGCGATTCGCTTGGAGACCAAGGAGGTGGAGCCGTCTGGAGGGAGACTTTTGGAGAGAACAATTTTGATTGGCGAGCATGGAAGTTGGAAGTAAAAGATGTTCTGTGCCTCCAAGCGAATCCAATGGAGGAGGCCCTACGATGTGACTTTCCACAAGGAGGAAAAAACACGAAGAAATGCTGAGATGGGGCAAGAGAGATGGAGAAAGAAAAAGCCGATGTCCCTACCGAGGGGTGACCAGGTCCTGGCTAGAATAGCACTAGCTTCTTCTAGGGGGCTGTCCCTGTGAATAATTGTCTATTGGAACCCCCATGTGAAGGAATGAAAGAGTGAGGCCTTCTCTGGGTGAGGTTCACATGTGGAACAGCTAGTTTCTCTCTCAGGCGAAGCTCCTCAGTGGACTTCACCTGGTTTTTGGAACGGGGAAGGAAGCAGGGTTGTCCCGCACCACGCGATTACTTCTGCCACGTGTGAGGACCCAACGGGTTTTGGAGTTGCCTGCCATATCCCTGCCTGTCTGACACTGCTAAGCCTGTCCGGTAGTACCACCATTTCCTGATCCTCGCTGCCGATGTGTTCTCCTCTCGCATTGGCGGTTGCTTCGATACAGGCGGTACACCTGTTCTTGCGTATTATTTGCCTTCAGTAACTGCACTTGTTCCTGCTGGGCGATGCTATCATGGCCTGAGCTGCGGTCATGGACTGTACTTTGGCCTCAGTGCTCGCAGTATAGTCAGGTAGACCTTTCGCGAAGACCTCTGAGGGTTCCGGCTGAGCTGCAGCATCAGAGGCAATGGACTTGCCTCGATCGAGCCTCGACAACGGCATTGCCACGGTGTAATGGCCTCTCTGCTTGCCACGACTTGCTACGCCTTGGTTGGTCCGGGCTCAGTTACGCTCAGTCGGCTCATGCATTGACCAATAGAGGTCGTATTGCGTCTGGCGCTGGAAGGGGTTAGCACGGGGATGGGGGAAGAAAGAGCTACTAGAGCGTGGGCCTCCCTGGAGAACCCCGTCTCCTTTCTCCATTCTCGCCCTAAATGCCCAGGCATGCAGGCAATGGTCAGTTTAGGCTCTCGAGTGCCGCTGCATCCTGGTTGCCCGGGGAGATGGAGTGAACGTAGGGGGGAGCGATCTCCAGGGAGAGGCGAAGTGCGGCTCCCTGCGGAAGGAGATGGAGCATGAAGCTGGAAGCACCTCGAGTTGGCCTCCTGTTTTTGTTTTGGTTGTTGTTGCCTTGGGGATGCTTAGTGCAAGTTGGCGGTGGATGCTGTCTTTTGTTTTTTTATTTATGAAAGTCAAGTATTGAGCTTTGTGTACATCATTTAAATGTTAGGGGATTTAGGGATATGGTTTAATAGATGGGGTGTTTTTACGTTATTAGAGGGTGGTTGCGGTTATGCTCTCTGT
>NC_036870.1:5480437-5492236 GCF_002910315.2 Salvelinus sp. IW2-2015
CACTACCTTTATGATCTTCATCAGATGACACTCATAGGACTTTAATGTTAACACAACATAATGTATGTTTGTTTCGATTAAAAGTTCATATTTATATCCAAAAATCTTTTATTTTACATTGGCGTGTTAGATTCAGGAGTTCCAAAACATGCAGTGATATTGCAGAGGCCACATGAATTCACAAGAAATCTCATATAAATGTTGATGAAAAATACAGCTATTATACATGAAACTTTAGAACACTTCTCTTTAATGCAACCGTGTGCAGGTTTTTTTTAAACTTTACGGAAAAAGCATAATCTGAGAACAGCGCTCAGAGCCCAAACCAGCCAGAGAAATATCCGCCATGTTGGGTAGTCAACGATTCAAAATTCAATAAATAGCATTAGAAATATTCACTTACCTTTGATGATCTTCTTCAGAATGCACTCCCAGGAATCGCAGTTCCACAATAAATGCTTGTTTTGTTCGATTATGTCCATAATTTATGTCCATTTATGTCCAATAGCTTATTTTGTTAGGGCATTTGGTAAACAATCCAAAAGCGCGATCTGGTCCATTCGGACAAAACGTTCAAAAAGTTATATTACAGGTCGAAGAAACTTGTCAAACTAAGTATAGAATCAATCTTTAGGATGTTTTTATCATAAAAGTTCAATAATGTTCCAACCGGAGAATTCCATTGTCTGTAGAGAAGCACTGGAACGAGAGCAACCTCTGAAGTGAAAGCGCGTGATTGAGAACGAGGCTGTAGGCAGACCCCTTAGTAAAACAGCTCTTTTGTTTTTCGAGGGAGCGTGTCATTCTTACGTGTAGAATGGCACGCAACTCAGCAACCAAAATGCCGGGGATTGGAATAGCGAACACGGTGCGATTCGCTTGGAGGACCAAGGAGGTGGAGCCGTTCTGGAGGGAGACTTTTGGGAGAACAATTTTGATTGGGAGCATGAAGTTGGAAGTAAAAGATGTTCTGTGCCTCCAAGCGAATCCAATGGAGGAGGCCTACGATGTGACTTTCCACAAGGAGGAAAAAACACGAAGAAGTGCTGAAGAGGGCAAGAGAGATGAGAAAGGAAAAGCCGATGTGCCATTACGAGGTGACCAGCCTGGCTAAAAACAATTTCAGGGTGGTCCCTGTGAATATGTATAACCCCCATGTGAAGGATGAAGAGGTGAGGGCCTTTCTGGGGAGGTACATGGACAATATCTCCTCAGCGAGGCTCCTCAGGGACTCCCTGGGTTTTTGGAACGGGAGGAGAGGGTTCCAGGCGCTACTCAGGGAGGACCCAAAGGGTGTGGGTGGATACCTCCATCCTCCTGCGATGTTCTCCCTGGGGGCTGACAGGGGAACTTTGTATTATGCCTGWCAGCCTCCTTTCTGCAGGCGGTGTATGGCCTACGGTCATGTCTTGGCCTCGTGCAGTACAAGGAAGTGCAGATTCTGAGGGTCGGGTGAGCACGAGGCCAAGGACTATGACGAGCCCAAGGCATGCCACGGGTGTCGTTCGTCAGCGCACTTGTGGCGGGATTGCCCGGCTCATCAGAGGTCGTATGCGTCTGCGGCTGGAGGGGGAGCAGGGGATGGGGGAAGAAGAGGAAGACGGGGGGGGCATCAGGAGAGGAGAAGGCGTCCCTGCCGGAGGAGATGGAGCAGGGGAGCATCGGGTGGGCCTCCTGTTTTTGTTTTGGGTGTTTTGGGATTTAGCAGTTGGGTGATGTGTTTTTGTTTTTATTTATGAAATCAAGTATTACCTTTGTTACTTTAAATGTTAGGGGATTTAGGGATATTGTTAAAAGAAGGGCTGTTTTTAGTTATTTAGAGGGTGTGGGTTTTGATTTTTGTTTTTTACAGGAGGTTCACCTGAGGGATGGTGGGGATGTTTGTAGATTTAGGAGGGAGTGGGATAAGTGAGAATCGTTTTGGGGTATAGGAGGGGTGCACTCAACAGAGGTAGGGATTTTGTTTGGGAATTGGGAGGTTAAAGTAGAGAGCACTTTTGTTATAATGCAGGGGAGGGTGTTGGGGGTAGATGTAACGTATAGGGAGGGTAGATATAGGTTAATTGGATGGTACGGGCCACAGGTGGCGGCAGACAGGAAGGAGATGGTGGACTGTCTGGAGCCCCTGTGTGTCACAAATAGGCACTTGGTGATAGGAGGGGATTTTAACATAGATTTAGGGGGAGGGGGGACCTCAGTGCAGGTGCCATCACCGGGCTAATGGCTTGCCATGGTCTGGTTGATGGAGGCCTGCACTCTACTTCGACAATGGCTGATCCCACTTGGCGCAACTCTCGGGGGGTTGCGCGGAGGCTTGATTACATTTTTCTACCTAGTTCTTTGGTTCAGGTGTCTGGACGGCTGTTGCCGGTCTTCTTTTCGGACCATGACGGGGTGCTCCTGCAGGTGGGATCACCAGTCTGCGTCTTCGGTAGGGGGTACTGGAGATTAGATCGGGATGTACTGGATGAGCAAGCTTTTGTTAATGCCGTTCCTGGGATGTTTCGGGGGCTTGAAGGCCTCCGGCCCATGTGTGAGGGGGTGTTAGAGTGGTGGGATATAGTAAAGGTAAGGATTAGGGCCTTTATTATAGGATATGGTTAGAGTAAAAAAAGGGAGGAAAGGAGGGAGGGGGGATCATATCCAAAGGTTGCTCGAACTTGAGTACGAGGCAGGCAACCTCGGCGGGTCGATTGACTGGGAGAGATCCACAGCCCTGAAGGCGCAGCTCAGGGAGCTGCAGGAGCYGAAGGCTCGAGCTTTCCTGGAGCGTGCGCATAGAGGCTTTTTAGAACACAACGAGACTTGTTCCGCCATGTTCTTTAAGTCGGTTAGAAGCAGACAGAGTAGGAAGGTAATGTACGGGGTTAGGGAAGAAAATGGGAGTGTAGTGAGTAAACCAGAGGAAATGGTCAGGGTGACAACTGACCATTTCCAAAGGTTATTTAAAGAAAGGGATGTAGATGTAAAGCAGGGAAATTTGTTTTTAGAACACCTGTCCCGGCGACTGCCGGAGGATGTTAGAGAAGCGATGGAGGCTCAGATCTCCCTTGAAGAGGTTGAGAGCGCCCTCAGGAGGATGGGAAAAGGGAAGGTGCCTGGGATGGATGGGCTGCCGGCCGAGTTTTACCTCAAGTTTTGGACCGGTGGTACTCGAAGTCTTGAAGGCCATCCTCGAGACGGGTGTCCCCCGGGTGTCCCCCTCGAGATCAATGGTCGTTGGTGTGCTGTTACAAGAAGGGGGAAGCAACAGACCTTGGCAACTGGCGGCCAATGACCATGCTGTGTGTAGATTACAAGCTGCTTGCAAAGGTCTTAGCGGACCGGTTGCGCACAACCCTTCCCTACGTTGTCCACAAGGATCAGACGCGCGGGGTAGAGGGACGCTCTATTAGATGGAACCTACAGTTGATCAGGGACTCCATCGCTTGGGTTGAAGATAGAGGTCTGCCTTTAATGGTAGCAGCGCTAGATCAGGCGAAAGCTTTTGATCGCGTGAATAGGTCCTTTCTATTCAGGGTGTTAGGTAGATTAGGATTTGGGGAGAAGTTTATAGGACGGATCCGTACTTTATATGTCGGAGCAGGGTGCCGGGTTAGCGTAAACGGTCACTTGGGTGACGTTTTTGACCTCTCYTCTGGGGTCAGGCAGGGGTGCCCGCTCTCGGCTCTCCTCTTCGTTCTCTACATGGAGCCTCTGGGGGCTGCCATTAGGGCATACACAGGGGTGGAGGGCTTGTTGATCCCTGGAAGCGGCGGTCTGCGAGTCAAGTTGACGCAGTAAGCCGATGACACTTCCTTGCATACATGAAGGGAACATTTTGACATTTGCTGTATGGTTGATGAGAAACTCCATATTGCAAATGTACAGTCCCTTACTTGACGTCCGCGAATGTTTGTAAAATTCGCGGATGGTGGCGGGCCGTGCACGGGGGCCAGATTTTCCGGGAAGTCATCGAACGAAGTCTCTCGGACATTCGGTTTCCGTTTTATAAAATTTCAAATTGGTCATTTTTCCGCTGTCCCGGTAAATCCCACCAGAGGGCGAATGGAATCATATTGCAAATGTACAAAACATCACCAATCACGACGTGGCCTTTTCTCCTAAACGGAAAAGACTTCAAAGACGAAACTTGGTGAACATAGGTTTGGCATAATGGGTAGTTGGCCCCGAACAATATGGCGTCAAGGCCTCAACGATTTTTGAGTTATGGATATTTTTCTGCGATTAAAGGTCAAAAACGAAAATAGAGCGCTAATTTGACCACTTCATGTCAAAGTACATGAACCTACGGAGATTTCTGTGATTTTCGGTAATTTTCTGAAATAACACACACTCATTCAACCCTCTGTAAATAAGTCCGTTCTTAATTTAAAGACTTAATATTCTCAATATTCAATACTCAATATTCTATAAGAGCCTACCCCAAGGAGGATATGTGTTCACTTTCAGCTTCCTATATCAACCGGAAGTACCTTAAAATGGTGTCATAGTGGCTGTTTTGAAGGGTTAAAAAGGTCAGATCTTTTCAAAACTTCATATGTGTGATTAGGCAACCCTCGTGAACTGTAAATCAGTAATTTCTCCCAACAGATGTAAAAGAAAGGTCTCACACAGAGCAAGGATGGAGTGACAGAGTGTGGGTCATAAAGACGCACCGAGCCTGCAATGGCATTACCATAATCTCTAGGCAGTGCCGAGTTCAACGAGATGCCCCGCTTGACCGTAGCTTGCTCGGTCTGAGCTCAGCGACCATGAAAAAAGTAGGCCCATAATGAAGCCTGGCCCTAAATTGCAGGTGCTTTTGGGTGACAGCGATGTGCAAACCTTGACCATGTGGCATTAACCCTTAACAGTGAAAAGAAGGTGTTTACGTCAAACAGTTTTCAATGACTTCTCTCCCCATAGGAATACATTGCCTGCTCCCCTAAATTCAACCTGAAGCCTATGTGGGTTATGAATGTCTTATGAACCTGTCTTCGATGACAATCCATCAGGCCACCATGAGGTCTACCTGTGTTGATTCTAGGCTTCCTGGAGCAACCGGAAGTGGTTAAAATCACCCTAAAAGTGAAACAAGCACCTTTGCACCACCCCAAAGTGGTGAAGCAAGATCGCTTGGCTTCTAAGTCAAATAAGTATTTAGCCTCTAAGTCTTCCGGGTCCAAGAGTGACAAGAAGGCCCGCGACTCACAAACACACAGCTCGCGCTCCAGGTACAGTCACGACGATGAACACCCGTGGCTGAGCGAGGCTGAGGAAGTGAACAGGAAGAGTGTCATGAGGATGAAGATGAGATCCCCGATGAGGATTTGGAGGCTACAATGGGCTACGACAACAGCGAGAGTCCTGACGAATACGATTACAGCGACGACTTCATAGACGACGGATCTACCAAGGAGGAATACAGCAGTGAAGAGGAGGATGAGGAGGTATTCTGTGCTCAGGTTAAAAGGAGGGCCAAAAAGGCTAAGTGTAAGACGAAGAATGTTAATCTGGGATGCAAGTATAAGCGCGTGTCACATTCAGAGTCCGAAAAAGAGTACTCCCCCAAGCCTGCCTGTAGTGGTATGACTGAGGAAATTAGGGGTAATAAGCGCGCTCTGCAATCCGACTCGGAGGAGTTGATCAAGCCAGATGTAAAGCGCATCAAACGTACAAAGGAGAACCTCCGGCCTGACAAGATTGAGGAGAAACATAGCAGGAGTGCCAAGGTGGTTAAAGAGACGTCTGTCCAGCGCTTTGACAGACAAGATAAGACTCGTGCTAAAGACAAGGACAAGTCTGACAAGAGGTGCAAAAAGTGAAGCCTGCTAAGAACACAAGAACCCCCAATCGGGATTCCCCTCTATACAAAAGCAAGCTGTCGGACTCTGAAACCGATGACTACGAAGGAGAGGAGAAACGGGGGGTAAGTATAAAGGGGGTAAATCCTTCCAAGATAAAATGCACTCGCTCTCCCGTCAGCGACACCGACTCCAAGCAGGAGGAGAGATGAGCACGTAAGAAGACTCAAAAGGGTAGGCCTGACAATACGCCCAGACAGAAACTCGAAAAGACAGAGCCCGGGAGGTCCCTCGAGCAGCAAGAGGCTCTCAAAAAGTAAGAACTAAGCAACCACCCCGGCGCTACATCGTCACATCGGAGTCCTGGTGTTTCACAGTCCAAGGGGCGGAGGTTAAGTGGAGAGGCTGCAAAAGCGGGCAAAGATGACCGATCAAGCTGACTGCCCTACTGACACCCTTCAACAAGAGTCATCCGATCACGAGGGAGCGAGGGAGTGGGACCGTGAGAAGGAAGGGATAGACAGAGAGGATCACCTGAACCATCCTGCCGAGCCTACATCTGCTGCAGAGTCAGAGTCATCAGAGGAGGAGGATTCTGATGTCGAATCGGACTTTATCGATATACTAGACAACAGACCTGAAAGGACGGGGTGTAGCGACCCTGAAACGGACTCTAGCGAGAACGAGCATCTACTTTCTATGTCAAATCAAATTTATTTATATAGCCCTTCATACATCAGCTGATATATCAAAGTGCTCTACAGAGACCCAGCCTAAAACCCCAAACAGCAAGCAATGCAGGTGTAGAAGCACGGTGGCTAGGAAAAACTCCCTAGAAAGGCCAAAACCTAGGAAGAAACCTAGAGAGGAACCAGGCTATGAGGGGTGGCCAGTCCTCTTCTGGCTGTGCAGAGTGGAGATTATAACAGAACATGGCCAAGATGTTCAAATGTTCATAAATGACCAGCATGGTCAAATAATAGTAATCACAGTGAACAGGTCTAGGGTTCCATAGCCGAAGGCAGAACAGTTGAAACTGGAGCAGCAGCACGGCCAGGTGACTGGGACAACAAGGAGTCATCATGCCAGGTCGTCTGAGGCATGGTCCTAGGGTTCAGGTCCTCCGAGAGAGAGAGAGAGAAGAAAGAGAAGAGATTAGGAAGAGCATACTTAATTTCACACAGGACACTGGAGAAATACTCCAGATATAACAGACTGACCCTAGCCCCGACCAATAAACTACTGCAGCATAAATACTGGAGGCTGAGACAGGAGGGGTCAGGAGACACTGTGGCCCACCGATGATACCCCCGAACAGGGCCAAACAGGCAGGATATAACCCACCCACTTTGCCAAAGCACAGCCCCCACACCACTAGAGGGATATCTTAACTACCAACTTACCATCCTGGACAAGGCCGAGTATAGCCCACAAAGATTTCTGCCACGGCACAACCCAACCGGACAGGAAACCCACGTCAGTGACTCAACGCCATCAATTGACGCACCCTCCTAGGGACGGCATGGAGAGCACAGTAAGCCAGTGACCCGGCCCCTGTAATAGGGTTAGAGCCAGAGAATCCCAGTGGAGAGAGGGGAACCGCTAGGCAGAACAGCAAGGGCGGTTCGTTGCTCCAGTGCCTTTCCGTTACCCTTCACACTCTGGGCCAGACTACACTCAATCATAGACCTACTGAAGAGATGAGTCTTCAATAAAGACTTAAAGGTTGAGAGCCGAGTCTGCGTCTCTCAATGGGTCAGGCAGACCATTCATAAAAATGGAGGCTGATAGGAGAAAGCCCCTGGCTCAGCTGTTTGCTTAGAAATTCTAGGGACAATTAGGAGGCCTGCGTCTTGTGACGTTAGCATACGTGTAAGGTTGTGACGGCAGGACCAAATCGGAATATAGGTAGGAGCAGCCCATGTAATGCTTTGTAGGTTAGCAGTAAAACCTTGAAATCAGCCTTGCCTAACAGGAGCCAGTGTAGGGAGGCTAGCACTGGAGTAATGATTTAAAAAAATGTGGTTCTAGTCACGATTCTAGCAGCCGTATTTAGCACTAACTGAAGTTTTATTGTGCTTTATCCGGGTAGCCGTGAAAGTAGAGCAATGCAGTAGTCCAACCTAGAAGTAACAAAGGCATGATACATTTTTCTGATTTTTTTTCAACAGAACATTTCTGATCTTTGCAATGTTACGCAGATGGAAAAAAGCTGTCCTTGAAACAATCTTGATATGTCGTCAAAAGAGAGAATCAGGGTCAAGAGTAACGCGCGAGGTCTTCACAGTTTTATTTGAGACGTCCTGTACAACCATCAAGATTAAATTGTCAGATTCAACAGAAGATCTCTTTGTTTCTTGGGACCTAGAACAAGCATCTCTGTTATGTCCGAGTTTAAAAGTAGAACGTTTGCAGCCATCCACTTCCTTCTGTCTGAAACACAGGCTTCCAGCGAGGGCAATTTTGGGGCTTCTACATGTTTCATTGAAATGTACAGCTGTGTGTCATCCGCATAGCAGTGAAAGTTAACATTATGTTTTCGAATGACATCCCCAAGAGGTAAAATATATAGTGAAAACAATAGTGGTCCTAAAACGGAACCTTGAGGAACACKGAKKTTTACAGTTGATTTYTCAGAGYACAAACCATTCARAGAGACAAARTGATATCTTTRCGYCAGATAAGAACTAAACCAGGCCAGAACTTGTCCGTGTAGACCAATTTGGGTTTCCAATCTCTCCAAAAGAATGTGGTGATCGATGGTATCAAAAGCAGCACTAAGGACTAGGAGCACGAGGACAGATGCAGAGCCTCGGTCTGACGCCATTAAAAGGTAATTTACCACCTTCACAAGTGCAGTCTCAGTGCTATGATGGGATCTTAAACCAGACTGAAGCATTTCGTATACATTGTTTGTCTTCAGGAAGGCAGTGAGTTGCTGCGCAACAGCTTTTTCACAGGAAGCAGCTCTTTCAGTAGTTTAGTTGGAATAGGGTCCAGTATGCAGCTTGAGGGTTTAGAGGCCATGATTATAATGGCATAATGGGGATTGTCCTTCCCTGTGAAAAGAATAACAGCTGGGGTTTACTTTCTCACTTTTAGATAATGTAATACAATCTTTAAACCCATCAGAAGTGTAGTGCTTACCTCCATGAAAATATTGGCCCCTGTTATTTTGGGCTGCATTGTCCCAATGTTGACCACTAGTTCCAACTTGTGATGAGAAGGTCTTGATGAAATGATCAAGTCAACATTTTGTTAGACATTTCAGAGATAGCATTAACAATTGTACATGAYACAGTGCTTCCAGATATTGAGGTATCTTCCTTCTGAGGTATGTAAAAAAAAATATGGTGTATGAGTATTCACATGAAAGGTATCCATGATTCTAGATTAAGCCAATCATGTATGTGATTACCATCCTATGGGTCAGCAATGGAATGATTGCTACACAGCTTTCAGGCGACTTTATGTCTTGGGCCTGGATGAATCATTGAAATACAAGTAATATTGTGAATTTGTGATGCATAATTGCCATTGTAATTTGGAATATTCCATCAAAGTTATTTGTTTTGACAGTCAAAACAACTAACTCTTACGATTAATCACTTGACTTGAGTAACTTGAGTTGACGGAAATAGCAACTTTATATTCTGACCTAGACACTGACTTGTGCAATGCCTAATGCATAATCTATGCATGTTATTGGCTCATCATAGTATATAGCAGAGGGTCTCATAGTCCAAAAACAACATTGGCCATTGGACTGCTCAGTCAAAACAACTCACTTTTACGATTAATCACTTGACTGGAGTAATTTGAGTTCGGACCTAAAACATTAAAAGTAGGGTATAGCTTGACGCATTTCTTTACCTTGGACAAGCATATCCAAAAAGGCCTATCCAGTCGTGCGTGAAGATACCTTTAGGCAGATAAAAGCGTGGTACGGGTTGAGACACGCTCGGTAATGTGAATCTGTAACACTGATATAAAAGCACGTTTTCGTTTATAATTTACACTGTAGAATGACCTGCAAGCCAATCAGCATCTAGTTTTAAACAATACCGTGGHTTCCATGGAACGTCACAAACATATTAGGCCACCTGCGTCACAGATTACAGTCACTGAACATGGGTTCAATAGCTATATTGGCTATATGTACAGTATATGCACATCGTATTGAATTGAGATTACATTTACTGCACCACTGTAATTATGTAGCCTAATCCTATGAGGATCATATGTGAAATGTCAGAATCAAGGCACATGAAAACATAATGAAATTGACTGCAGATTATAAAATTCACTGTGACACAATAAACGCACTGGGCATCAATGTTGTTTCAATTTCATTTCAATGAAATTACGTTGAACCAACGTGGAATAAAAGTTGAATTGATGTATGTACCCAMTGGGAAGTGATCAATTCGAAATGATGGAATACATACAGTATTACAAAGAAAGAGATACAAAAATTGCTTCGAAAAAGTCTCATTTCCCTGGGCCACCGAACTGTAAAATGTATGTACGCATTAGTGTACATCGTTTGGATGAAAGCGTCTGCTTTCAAATCTCTGACTCTCACACATATTTACAATCTCGCGATGATTATTTCTTGGCGCTTTCACGTTTGCGGGATTTTGTAAAGTAAATGATGCGCAGGAGAGCTCCATGAAATCAGCAACATTAACGGGTCCAAAGCAAAAAGCTTCCAATTAAAAGTCCATCGTTTACTTGAACACATCAAATTGTAGTATATTTCCCCGTTTCAAGATGAGTTCTGTTTCGTTTCTCTGATCTCTGAGAAGTAATTTAGGTTTTCAATATTCTTTATTAAATAATATCTGGAATAATAGTTTAATTTCCATTCCACTAGATGGCACTATCCCCTATGCTACTCCCTGTCAGGGGTCTGAGGATTCTGAAACAAAATAGTTTAGGCTCTTGAAACGCATCGGTGCGTTGGTAGATGTGCTGCTGTACATTGTTATAGACACATATTACACTGCTATAGACTTCTTATCAATGTCATTCACTGTTATAAACACATATTACATTATAAATGATGATCCTGTGTAGCGCATGCCGATCCCTCCAACAGGGTTGTGGGTTCGATTCCCGGGGCAACCCATACGTAAAATGTTCAAATGACTGTAAGTCGCTTTGGATGAAAGCATCTGCTAAATGGCATATATTATGATTACATTGTTTAAACAACAGGGCTACAATGTGAAAGTCTATTGCATTTTCAAATGAATATTTCTGTTGGAACTTTACATCAGTTGGAAAGGCAGCACATGTATCTGTTTATGTTAGCCTTCCAATGAGCTTATCATATAAACTACAACGCGAGAAGTACGGTTTACTTCACTTTTAAATCAAATCAAATCAAATTTTATTTGTCACATACACATGGTTAGCAGATGTTAATGCGAGTGTAGCGAAATGCTTGTGCTTCTAGTTCCGACAATGCAGTAATAACCAACAAGTAATCTAACCTAACAATTCCACAACTACTACCTTTTACACACAAGTGTAAAGGGATAAAGAATATGTACATAAAGATATATGAACGGCATAGGCAGGATGCAGTAGATGGTATAGAGTACAGTATATACATATGAGATGAGTAATGGTGGTATGTAAACATAAAGTGGCATAGTTTAAAGTGGCTAGTGATACATGTTATTACATAAAGATGGCAAGATGCAGTAGATGATATAGAGTACAGTATATACATTTACATATGAGATGAGTAATGTAGGGTATGTAAACATTATATTAAGTGGCATTGTTTAAAGTGGCTAGTGGTAAATTTTTACATAATTTCCATCAATTCCCATTATTAAAGTGGCTGGAGTTGAGGTCAGTATGTTGGCAGCGGCCGCTAAATGTTAATGGTGGCTTGTTTAACTGTCACGATCGTGTGGAGGAGAGACGGACCAAAACGCGCATGTGGAAAATAAGCCATCTCTTTTTATTTGAAACGACGAAGATGAACACGAAACACTTA
>NC_036870.1:5499543-5502507 GCF_002910315.2 Salvelinus sp. IW2-2015
CCACCCAAGAGGGATCTAGACAACCCAAGCACTACATTCCCTTTGCACTGATTTGAAATGTTTATTTAAATAAAATAAGTTGTAGTTCAAAAACATTTTTGTTTCCGTCTTTTCATCTATTTGATTTTATGACCATTTCCTCTTCCTAGAGGTATAATGCTAATATTATATTATTACATGAACAATGATGCTTTATTATCTGCATATGGAAATAAAAAACAACGTTTAGTTGATTTACAGATACTACAGGCCCACACTTTATATGGTTTTGTACTGTGGTTTGTGATACTGTACTATTTAAAAACATGTAGGACTKCATACACTGAGTGCACAAAACATTAGGAACATCTTCCTAATATTGAGTTCCACACCRGTTTTCCCTCAGAACAGCCTCAATTCGTCAGGGCATGGACTCTACAAGCTGCCCTAAGCGTTCCACAAGGATGCTGGCCCATGTTGTGTCAAGTTGGCTAGACGTCCTTTGGGTGGTGGACCATTCTTGATACACATGGGAAACTGTTGAGCATGAAAAAAACAGCAGTGTTGCAGTTCTTGACGCACTTAACCCGGTGCGCCTGGAACCTACTACCATACCCCGTTCAAAGGCAGTTAAATKTTTTGTCTTGCCGAATCACCGTCTGGTCAGTCTATTGACACACACAATCCATGTCTCAATTCTCTCAAGGTTTTAAAATCTTTCTTTAACTCCCCTTAATCTACACGGATTGAAGTGGATTCAACAAGTGACATCAATAAGGGATCATAGCTTTCACATGGTCAGTCTATGTCATGGAAAGAGCAGGTGTCCTCAATGTTTTGTATTATCAGTGTGTGTAGTAACCTGGTACAGTATAAAGTATACCACGAGAGGGGATAATTGCTTCAGTCTTGAATGTTACTTCTCACTATCCCTACTCTAGATTAACAGTCTGCCATTGTAGACTCCGGTAACTTGGGTATCTTAGTTTTTTATATTTTCCATTAATGTCTGAACCATTTACCATCTTTCCCACTGAAACCAGTAATGGAAATTAGCGTTCATGTGAGGAGAGGTGTAGTAAGTGCAGAAATACTGACGCACTAGTTTGGATCCACTAATTGTGGATGACATCCTTGTCTATAGTCGAAAGCAAAAGAGGAGCCCGACCGAAACCTCCGCGCGATGCTGCAAAAGGCGCCGTGAGAGAGGAGTCTGGCTCAACCCCCGCGAAGAGCAGCAGTCGGACGCTACAGAGGTCAGCTACTTCGACTATCTTCTCACAGCACTGGAATCAAAGCCAGATCCACAGTAAGATCTCAACCATAAAAGGAAATGGAGCCCAAGAAAACTGTGCAAGAGCTGTACAAACAGTGCTTGGCATGGTCAACTATACTTAGCCAACGTTCGCACCCAGCCTCTTCAATGCTAATGCACCCGCTGCATCAACTTGCCTAAAGCAGCTCCAGTGTGTTTTCTCTGGGACAAGCAACACGACATTGCTTTCCAGCAATGTGAAAAGACTTGATCACGGAGAGAACCAGGACCAATCCTTTGCCTACTGACGACCCGCCAAGAGCTTCAGACTCCAAGTAGAACGCGTTGAAGTATGGACTAGGTGCAGTGCTACTGCAGAAGGAAAGCCCATCGGCTACGCTTTCCAAAATGCTCTCACAAGACCTGTGGAAATGCAACTACGCTCAAAATTGAAAAGGGAGCTCTATGCCATTTTCTGTTCGGATGTAAACGTTTCCATCGAGTTCGTATAATGGACGACAAGTCATTGTTGGATCCGACGCAACAAGTCCCTTGAGTCACTATGAGGAAAACCACTAGCCGCAGCCCCGGCCAAGGCTACAGAGCATGATTCTTCAACCTACAAAAAATACAACTTCACAAATCCCTCCACCGTCCAGGCAAAGGCATCCCTGTCGCGACAACTCTCCAGGAAGTTTCTTACAATTATTACATTTACATTTAAGTCATTTAGCAGACGCTCTATTTTCCAGAGCGACTTACAAGTTGGGTGCCATTCACCTTATTGAATGTCGCAGT
The DNA here is from genome assembly GCF_002910315.2 of Salvelinus sp. IW2-2015. Taxonomy (NCBI): domain Eukaryota; kingdom Metazoa; phylum Chordata; class Actinopteri; order Salmoniformes; family Salmonidae; genus Salvelinus; species Salvelinus sp. IW2-2015. Next base: position 5,501,576 of record NC_036870.1, read on the forward strand.
GGAACAACCCAACTTTACAATAAGTGCATGCTAAACTCTAAGGGGGGGTGGGGGGGGGGGGGGGGGGGGGGTTAGAAAGGATTACTTTATTCCTATCCTAGGTAAATACCTAAAAAGAGGTGGGGTGTCAGGTGTCTCCGGAAGGTGGTGATTGATTTTCCGCTGACCTGGCGTCGTGGGGAGTTTGTTCGCACCATTGGGGTGCCAGAGCAGCGAAACAGTTTTGACTGGGCTGGAGCGGGAAGCTTGTACTTCCTTCAGAGGTAGGGAGGCGAGCAGGCCAGAGGTGGATGAACGCAGTGCCCCTTGTTTGGGGTGTAAGGGCCTGATCAGAGCCCTGAAGGTACGGAGGTGCCGTTCCCCACTCAACAGCTCCGTAGGCAAGCACCAATGGTCTGTAGCGGATGCGAGCTTCAATGGAACGCCAGTGGCAGAGAGCGGAGGAGCGGGGTGACGTGAAGAGAACTTGGGAAGGTTGAACAACCAAGACGGGCTGGGCGGCGTTCTGGATGATGTGTGTAGGGGTTTAATCGCACAGGCAGGGAGCCCGCCAACAGCGAGTTGCAGTAATCCAGAACGGGAGATGAACAAGTGCCTGGATTAGGACTGCGCCGCTTCCCTGTGTGAGGCAGGGTCCTACTCTGCGAATGTTGGTAGAGCATGAACCTACAGGAAACGGGTCACCGCCTGATTTGGTTGAGAAACGACAAGGGTGTTTTGTTCCAGGATCAGCGCCAAGGTTCTTAGCGCTCTGGGCGGAGGAACACAATGGAGTTTTGTCAACCGTGAATGGCGAAGAATCATGGAACGGGCAGTCCTCCCGGGAGGACAGAGCAGCTCCGTCTTGCCCGAGGTTCAGCTTGAGGTGGTGATCCCGTCATCCACACTTGATATGTTGGCAAGACATGCAGAGGATGGCGATTCGCCACCTG
>NC_036870.1:5506234-5516490 GCF_002910315.2 Salvelinus sp. IW2-2015
AAAAAGAGAGAGATTTCTGGGCATGGACTCTACAAGCTGCCCTAAGCGTTCACAAAGGATGCTGGCCATGTTGTGTCAAGTTGGCTGGACGTCCTTTGGGTGGTGGACCATTCTTGATACACATGGGAAACTGTTGAGCATGAAAAAAACAGCAGTGTTGCAGTTCTTGACCACTTAACCCGGTGCGCCTGGACCTACTACCATACCCGTTCAAAGGCAGTTAAATCTTTTGTCTTGCCGAATCACCGTCTGGTCAGTATTGACACACACAATCCATGTCTCAATTCTCTCAAGGTTTTAAAATCTTTCTTTAACTCCCTTATTCTACACGATTGAAGTGGATTCAACAAGTGACATCAATAAGGGATCATAGCTTTCACATTGGTCAGTCTATGTCATGGAAAGAGCAGGTGTCTCAATGTTTTGTATTATCAGTGTGTAGTAACCTGGTACAGTATAAAGTATACCACAGAGGGGTAATTGCTTCAGTCTTGAATGTTACTTCTCACTATCCCTACTCTAATTAACAGTCTGCCATTGTAGACTCCGTATAACTTGGGTATCTTAGTTTTTTATATTTCCATTAATGTCTGAACCATTTACCATCTTTCCCACTGAAACCAGTAATGGCCAAAGAGAGAGGGTGTAGTAGTGCATACTGACCACTAGTTGGATCATAGTGTGGGTGGAGGAGTTCATGCAGGAACACAGAGGGTAGAGGCATTCTCCATCACAGTAGAAGGCAGAGTAACCCGTAGGAGCCAATACCCAGTCCTAATGGAGAGAAAACCATAGAAATCGAATGACAAGATTAGATAATGACTAGAATAGACTCTTTAATGAGAAATACATGATAAAGAATCCAAAGAACATACTCTACAATGCACATCCTACACAAATGCCTTGCTTCCCTAAAAATACTGTGTGTTACAGCAAATAAGGTGGTAAATGTTAGCTCATGATTATCTATTCAGTACAATGAGTAGTAAAGAGAGATAAATCTCACCTTCCAGCCTGTTTCACTGAATCTCAATATAATTCATGTCTCTTACAAGCCTGACGCCCACTGTTGACATGGCTGTGATCTGAAAGGGACCAAAAAATATGTTATGAACCAGGAAAGACTAATGTACACTTTGGATGCATTGGATTTCAAATAAATGTAAACGCAACTTAAGTAATTTTGTAATTGGGATGAACTATCCTTTAAACTGTGTATAAAACAAGTTTAACTACAAACGAAAAAGGGACCAACACTTTTTTTTGTTTTTAACCTACACGAATCATGACCTCCTTAATAGAATAACAACAGTGAGCAACCAGTTTGACTGCTATCTATTTAAGTAATAGTTTGACTGTCAAATCCATGTATTGGTGTGTGGCCATTGACTTTTATGGAGAGACCGCCCCAAATTTTCTGTGCCATTTCCTGGGCATTTCATTAACTCCGCGTTCTAAGTTCTGCGCATCCCAGCGCTTGGGAAAATCAATGAAACAAAACCTAAGATATTGATCTTGTAAGAGGTGCGTAACGGGCTGCAGGGAAGTCAGGCACAGGAGAGCAGAACCAGTCTGAAGTGCACATACACTTTACAACAAACAATTCCACACACAGACATGGGGGGAACAAAGGGTTATATACATGTGAATTAATGAGGGAATGTAAACCAGGTGTGTGGGAAAACAAGACAAAACAAATGGAAAATGAAAGGTGGATCGCCGATGGCTAGAAGACCGGTGACATCGACCGCCGAACGCAGCCCGAACAAGGAGAGGAACCGACTTCGGCGGAAGTCGTGACTGATCTGTTTAAAACAATCAATCTTGTCCTCGTGATGTCTATAAACTTTTAGACTAACATCACCAATCTGAGGTTAACATTTTGTGTAATTCCACTAAGTTTTATAGGGTGAAAATGCAAGCTTGTGTAAGGTAGTAACACAAACTGTCCGCATTAGGGAAACGTGCGCAATATACAATTTACAATTGCAAACAAATTCAACAAGTCAATTTAAGATGATTGTATTTGTTGCCTACTCACAAAGTATTACCAAAAGTACATATATTTCAAGGGACATAACACTGAGACCCCTGGACATGGGTGGAATATTTGTGTGACGACCTAAAATAGGGGCAGAAGCTCACCAGCACCAGCAGTCTCTCCAACCACCCCTGAATGTCAGAGTCATTTAACCATTTAGAGAGTTGAACAAATGCCTGGCACTCTAGACTAGAGCCTCCATAGTCTGTGCAGCAACCTGAACGTTTCACGTGCCTACCTTTAGGTTTCTCTCAGTGCAGTCCATTGTACTGGCCTGTGTGATCTGTAGTAGTTTGATGCATCTTATTACTTTGTTTGTTTGTCACCCCAAAATGTAGTCTCAGCCAATGATTGTTAATATCCTCCATTCCTTACCTGACCCTTACAGATGCAGATGCCTGACCTGAAGACATTCAAACAGCACTTTGAGAGCAAGCATCCCAAGTCCCCAATGCCACCAGAGCTGGTTGATGTTGAGGCTTAAAACGATCACCCACACAATGGACCTACAGCTGGGGTAAGATGCAGTATACAGTGGCAAGAAAAAGTATGTGAACCCTTTGGAAATAKCTGGATTTCTGCATAAATTGGTCATAAAATGTGATCTAACCTTCATCTAGGTCACAACAATAGACAAACAAAGTCTGCTTAAACTAATAACACACAATTATACGTTTTCATATCTTTATTGAAAACACCGTGTAAACATTCYCAGTGCAGGGTGGAAAAAGTATGTGAACCCTTGGATTTAATAACTGGTTGACCCTCCTTTGGCAGCAATAACCTCAACCAAACATTTTCTGTAGTATTTTGGATCGTTCCTCTTTACAAAACTGTTTCAGTTCAGCAATATTCTTGGGATGTCTGCTGTGAACTGCTCTCTTGAGGTCATGCCACAGCATCTCAATCGGGTTGAGGTCAGGACTCTGACTGGGCCACTCCAGAAGGTGTTTTTTCTTCTGTTGAAGCCATTCTGTTGTTGATTTACTATTGTGTTTTGGGTCGTTGTCCTGTTGCATTACCCAACTTCTGTTGAGCTTCAATTGGAGGACAGATAGCCTAACATTCTCCTGCAAAATGTCTTGATAAACTTGGGAATTTATTTTTCCCTCGATGATAGCAAGCTGTCCAGGCCCTGAAGCAGCAAAACAGCCCCAAACCACGATGCTCCCTCCACCATACTTTGTGTGTTCCTTCCAAACTACCCAACTGTAGTTCATCTGTCTACAGAATATTTTGCTAACGTTTTATTTTGGACAGCAGTGGCTTCTTCCYTGGTGTCCTCCCATGAACACCATTGTTGTTTAGTGTTTTACATATCGTAGACTCGTCAACAGAGATGTCAGCAGCAAACGTTTGCACTACTGTATGCTTCAGTTATATGTTGTATGGCTTAACATGTGGAAATGTTGTCACTCATTGTCTTTCAAGTTGTGATTCACAGATACACCATTTGAACACTGCGACTGGTATAATGGCGTCAAGGGACATAACACTGAGACCCCTGGACATGGGTGGGGGAATATTTGTGTYACGACCTAAAATGGGGGCAGAAGCTCACCAGCACCCCATCTTATATGTCCAACAACCCCCGAACGTCAGACACTATTGAAGCACCTACAATGGTGTAAAGTACTTAAGTAAAAATACTTTAAAGTACTACTTAAGTCATTTTTGGGGGTATCTGTACTTTACTATTTATAGTTTTGACAACTTTTACTTCACTACATTTCTAAGGAAAATAATGTACTTTTTACTCCATACATTTTCCCTGACACCCAAAAGTAATCGTTACATTTTGAATGGCTAGCAGGACTGTCACGGCTGTGTGTAGAGACGGACCAAGGCGCAGCATGCTCTGAGTTCCACATCTTTCTTTATGCCAGGTCATCTGATGCAGCACTCCGTCACTCTCCTTCTTGGTAAAATAGCCCTTACACAGCCTGGAGGTGTGTTGGGTCATTGTCCTGTTCAAAAACAAATGAATTCTCCTGAGTGGCACAGTGGTCTAAGGCAAGCTGTGCAGTTAGAGATCCTGGTTAGAGTCCAGGCTCTGTCGCAGCCGGCCGCGACCGGGAGACCCATGGGGCGGCACACAATTGGCCCAGCATCGTCCGGGTTAGGGGAGGGTTTGGCCGGCAGGGATGTTCTTGTCCCATCGCGCTCTAGCGACTCCTGTGGCGAGCCGGGCGCAATGCACGCTGACAGGGTTGCCAGGTGTATGGTGTTTCCTCCGACACATTGGTGCGGRTGGCTTCCGGGTTAAGCAGGCATTGTGTCAAGAAGCAGTGTAGCTTGGCTGGGTTGTGTTTTGGAGGACGCACGGCTCTCGACCTTCGCCTCTCCCGAGTCTGTACGAGAGTTGCAGCGATGAGACAAGACTGTAACTACCAATTGGATACCACGAAAAAGATGTAAAAGTAACAAACAATTGTTTTTATTTTTTTATAATAATTCATACAAATGACAGGTTTAAAACAATTACAGGTGCTTATAGCTTATACTATATCATAAATAGTCTTAACTAGTTAACACAGATTCTAGTTTTCATCCAGCTCACACAGATCGCTGCCTCTGCCCTGTTTACACCTCCAAGGTGCCCCCCTCACACAGGAATACACACTCAGAGCCTACTGCTTTGGCCCGGTTTACACCTCCAAGGTGCCCCCCTCACATAGGAATACACACTCAGAGCCTACTGCCTCGYCCCTGTTTACACCTCCTAGGTGCCCTCCCCCCCACACAGGAATACACACAMAGCCTACGAGGCTTTTCTAAAAACTCCACTTGTTTCGCTCACCTTTTTCTTTTTTTCTTTTTTTAACTACGTTCGAGATGTGGTATCCACTCGGCTCGGTGCCTCTCAGATCAAAGGTGGGTCCATCTGCTCCGTTCCCGAAGTGTGGTCTCCCTGAGTTTCCAAGTTTGAGGGATCCCCCGTGCACCATTTACCCAGGTCGTCAGGAGCGGTCACCAAGTCAAGATTCACATCCCCATATGTGGTGGTTCATTTCTTTAATATCAAATGAGGAGAGACAAACTTATCACACAAGTCAGAGTTATTCTTAAACTAAATCTTTATTCACTTATTAATAAGGGAGCAGGTAAATACAACGTACACATATAAAGTTAATTGAGTGCTCTACGATAATGATGGCTGGTCGACAAATCACCCCCAAATGATTCGTTGAGAGCCACGATACAAAAGTACAAAGGTCTTTTACAGCCAAGATACACCCCTTTCAACCTACATGACAAACAACAGATGTATAGAACAGGTCACAAGTTTAAGATTTGTATGAAAGATACTTATAATTCTCAGCAGACAGTATCTGCTGTAAAAACAGTACTCTTTATGTAGAMACCAGGGTCTGGCCCTGGGGTCATCTCTCCCTGGTACCATATAGAACAGAAACATTAACTCATGCTCTGGAATGCAGTCTAAGTTTTATCACCCAAAAGACATTGTAAATCTCCTYTCAGTGTTATCTCCCAGAGACCTATCCTCAGTAGAACACACAGTCACAATAGTTATAAGAACCCTCTATTCTGTTGCATAAAACATTTGATGCAATAAAAGTATTATAACATAATCTTGCTCTCACAGTGTCCACTGAAAGTTGACTAGTAACAACAACTGGGACATAAAAGACACCCACCATGAGACCCACTAAATCTGCCCAAGAAGAGGCAAACAAAAGAAAAACCCACACCAAACTTAAAGACAGGAAGCAAACCAAAAAGGTGTTGACTCTCCACATCTATCAAGACAACTGGAGCACTGGGCCAGACACTCTTAAATATAACCTGGACCAGCTCACCACCAATTAACTTAATGGTGAGGCATGGAATAATAAYACATGTCAGGCTGAATGTTTGAAATATGAGTAGGTGATTTGAAACATGCTTCTTCAGTAGTGGAATAAAGACAAGTAGCACTTGAATGTTGTCAAGAAATGCTGGAGTGATGTAGGATTGTTAATAAAATTGATTATAGACCAATTTATTTTCCTGCGTCCATGTGTATAGGCTGCAAGTACGTTGAAATGAAGTTGTTTATAAGTCATTGAAAAAACTACCCGAAAATACATATTTTCAACTTTCACTTTCAGCTACAACCGAACATATATTGGAACATATATTGGACGTCAGACATCGTCTTATTTTCAACGTCTTTTCAATTACATTTTGCTAAATGGGAATAGCGCAATGTCAAAACACAGTTTTAACGTGTCCAAATCAATAACCAATATGCAGAAACAGTTTGGGATATATTGAAAACCTAAACATTTTGAAGTGTTGCATTTTGATTCAAGTGGGTCACCAATACTGTAAGTGTAACACAGCTCTTTTTTTGTTAGTCACTTTTTGATAAATCTCATAAATAATACTCTTTCAATTCAGAGCCTGGATTTTTCCCCTGAGGCTAAAATCAATTTAACAAACATTTAGGGCTCTACATTCTGACATTCATTCAAATACTGCTACCACAACATTAAAAACATTCTACATTGTGACATTATTTCATTGATATCATGAAACAACTCCATGTATTTTCTGATGTTTAAATCAGAGATATTTTATCAGAGTATTTCTTCCCAKATTAATCACAGCTAAGAGGTTTCTCTCCTGTGTGTCCCCGCTGGTGTTCTTTCAGGACATTTAGCTGAGTAAAACTCTTCCCACATTGATCATAGCTATAAGATTTCTTTCCAGTGTGTGTTCTCTGGTGTATAGTTAGATAGCTAGATGTAGTAAAACTCTTCCCACATTGATTACAGCTATAAGATTTCTCTCCTGTGTGTCCCCGCTGGTGTATTATCCGGCTGCTTAGCTGAGTAAAACTCCTCCCACATTGATCACAGACGTAAGGTTTCTCTCCAGTGTGAATTCTTTTGATGTATTTTAAGGTCTGATAAAGAGTTGAATCTTTTCCCACAGTCAGAGCAGCAGTTAGATTTCTTCCCTGTGGGTCTCTGCTGGTGTTTCTTGAGGTGTTCTGATCTGGAGAGACTCTTCTCTGCCTCTTCAACATCATGATGTTGTTGAGACTCCCCAGAGGACCCAGGATAGTCACATCTCTCTCCTGTGTGAACGACAAAGTCAGACAGATGGTTAAAGGCCAACAACAGCAGAAATCCACTGTTTATTTGAGGTTAAAGGTGATGCCCAGAGCATACCCATGAAGTTGTACAACAATTGACGTCTGTTAAATTTGKKAATTAAGACAGTCAAGATAGCAACAATAGTCATATTTTGTRTTGTTTTCACATTAGTAGTAACATCGATGATTGTAGGCTACAAATAAGTTATTCAAGTTGTTGAAATCCTAAGCAGTGTGCCAGATGACTTTTGYTCTCCAATATAGAATTGCAGCACGAGGGCAAAGCACACACAATTTGATTGCAGATACGCCTCCCTGCTAATGAGGAAACCGCTAGTTATGGATGTAGTATATCTGCCTGGAGCAAAAATGGTGAGCGAAGATTTTAGTTTTCCACAATGTATTCTGAACATTACAGCGCATGGCGGCACTATCAGGAGTGCTGGGGAAGCCCTTCATGTTGGAGGGTGTTTCTACAGTACTATACTGGGGAAGCACATCACGTTGGGGGTGTTTCTACAGTACTATACTGGGGAAGCCCTTCATGTTGGAGGGTGTTTCTACAGTACTATACTGGGGAAGCCCTTCATGTTGGAGGGTGTTTCTACAGTACTATACTGGGGAAGCCTTCACGTTGGAGGGTGTTTCTACAGTATATACTGGGGAAGCCCTTCATGTTGGAGGGTGTTTCTACAGTACTACTGGGGAAGCACTTCAGTTGGAGGGTGTTTCTACAGTACTATACTGGGGAAGCCCTTCATGTTGGAGGGTGTTTCTACAGTAATATACTGGGGAAGCCCTTCATGTTGAGGGTGGTTTTCTACACGTACTATACTGGGGAAGCCCTTCAGTTGGAGGGTGTTTCTACAGTACTATACTGGGGAAGCCCTTCAATGTTGGAGGGTGTTTCTACAGTACTATACTGGGGAAAGCCCTTCATGTTGGAGGGTGTTTCTACAGTACTATACTGGGAAGCCCTTCATGTTGGAGGGTGTTTTCTACAGTACTATACTGGGGAAGCCTTCAGTTGGAGGTGTTTCTACGTACTAATGGGGGAAGCCCTTCATGTTGGAGGGTGTTTCTACAGTACTATACTGGGGAAGCACTTCACGTTGGAGGGTGTTTCTACAGTACTATACTGGGGAAGCATTCATGTTGGAGGGTGTTCTACAGTACTATACTGGGAAGCCCTTCATGTTGGAGGGTGTTTCTACAGTACTATACTGGGGAAGCCCTTCATGTTGGAGGGTGTTGTACAGTACTAAATCGTGGGGAAGCCCTTCATGTTGGAGGGTGTTTGTACAGTACTAAATCGTGGGAAGCCCTTCTCCAGTGGTGAATTCTTTGATGTATTTTAAGGTCTGATAAAGAGTTGAATGGAGCACTCCAAACAAAATGAGAGCGGTAAAGCCCAATATACTACCCCCACTGCGACCTGTATGCTCTCGTTGGCTGGCCTCACTACATATTCGTCATCAAACCCACTGGCTCCAGGTCATCCATAAGTCTTTGCTAGGTAAAGCCCTGCCTTATCTCAGCTCACTGGTCACCATAGCAACACCCACCCATAGCACGCGCTCCAGCAGGTATATTTCACTGGTCATCCCCAAAGCCAACACTTACTTTGGCGCCTTTCCTTCCAGTTCTCTGCTGCCAATGACTGGAACGAATTGCAAAAATCACTGAAGCTGGAGTCTTATATCTCCCTCTCTAACTTTAAGCATCAGCTGTCAGGGCAGTTACCGATCACTGTACCTGTACACAGCCAATCTGTAAATAGCCCACCCAACTACCTCATCCCCATACTGTTATTTATCTCTTGCTCTTTTGCACCCCAGCATCTCTACTTGCACATCGTCATCTCTCACTCCAGTGTTAATGCTAAATTGTAATTATTTCGCCTCTATGGCCTACTCTTCTGCATTTGCTCATACTGTACATAGATTTTCTATTTTCTATTGTGTTATTGACTGTAGGTTTGTTTATGTGTAACTCTGTGTTGTTGTTTTGTCGCACTGCTATGCTTTATCTTGGCCAGGTCGCAGTTGTAAATGACAACTTGTTCTCAAGTGGCCTACCTGGTTAAATAAAATAAATAATAATAAAAAAAAGAATAAATACATGCATTAACAGAAATGAATGTAACCAAATGACAGGAAGTGACGGTACATTTACTACTGGTGAAATTTGTAAAGGGAATTGATATAATAAACTTAATCTAAGGGCAATCAATCACACAATGAAAACAATGAAGGAGCAAGAATTGGTGGAAGCCAGCGGAAGACATTCTGAAGAGAGACTCACCTATATCTTCACCACACAACCCTCCCTTTTTCTTGTCTCAACATTTTAATTATACGCAAGAGACATTTCTTCACACCTATTTGAGCTGCTTTTCAATGACAGCCGCAACTCAATAATAATAATAATAACGCTAACCACTAGCGTAGCCAGTGGTTAGAGCGTTGGACTAGTAACCGAAAGGTTGTAATGAAAGGTCGTTTCTGCCCCTGAACAAGGCAGTTAACCCACTGTTCCTAGGCCGTCATTGAAAAAAAGAATGTGTTCTTAACTGACTTGCCTAGTTAAATAAATATATTTTTTTAAAAATCAGCTAGGCCCTATTGCCACACGCACTGCCCAAATAGGCATAAGCTTGTGATTTGAAACCATACACAGCTATTTTTTTTAAAGAAGCTAATGAACCTCTATCAGGTGGACTGTATTTATCGTAGTGTCACAGTGACTTCTTCATCTCGTAATATGGCTCACAGGTGGACTGTATGACGGTTCTCTCTGAAGACTCAAGTGGACTGTATAGAACGTGTGTCTCGAGTTCTTAATGACTGTAGAACTGGAAAGGACTTATGATGACCATCTGATAACAGGTGACTGTATAGAACGGTGTGTTCTAATAAAACCCTATAGGAGTTGTCTCCAGATGCATATTCATGCCATGAGGCTAGTAGCTTAGCATCTCTCTCCATTGAATACAGGCGGTTGAAGTCAACAACTCTAGAATAAAAATAAAATAGATTACAATAATAAGATGAATCCACCAATCCAAAGACAGGATAGGCGGGAGCTAGAGAACCCGCCCACCACCCCGCA
>NC_036870.1:5518686-5533066 GCF_002910315.2 Salvelinus sp. IW2-2015
ATGAACAGACTAGGTCTATACTGCTCCTACATGGTGTAACAATACATCATGTAGATGTATATAATGAACAGACAAGGTTCTATCCTATTCTACTGTATCTTAGTCTATGTATTACTCATCTCATATGTATATACTGTATTCTATTACATTCTACTGTATCTTAGTCTATGCTGCTCTGACATCACTCGCCCAAATATTTATATATTCTTAATTCCATTCCTTTAGATTGTGTGTATTGTTAGATATTACTTGTTAGATATTACTGGACTGTTGGAGCTAGAAACACAAGCATTTTGCTACACCTGCAATAACATCTGCTAAACACGTGTATGTGACAAATAAAATGTGATTTGATGTATAGAGGTCTGGTGTTGGAGATCATTCCACACTCTGTGTTCTACTACCCATGTCTGGTGTTGGAAATCATTCCACACTCTGTGGATCTCCTGCATGTATTTTCTGATTTTTAATCGGACCACTTGACAGGGTATCTCTTGTCACATTGATCACAGCTATAAGGTTTCTATCCTGTGTGTGTTCTCTGGTGCTCTTTAAGGCTTTCTCCCTGAGAAAAGTTTTTCCCACATTGCTCACAGCTATATGACTGCTCTCCTGTGTGTGTTCTCTGGTGTGATTACCAGGTTGCTTGACTGAGTAAACTCTTGCCACACTGATCACAGCCATAAGGCTTCTCACCTGTGTGTGTTCTCTGGTGTGTTTTCAGATTACTTGAATGAGTAAAACTCTTCCCACATTGATTACAGCTATATAGGCTTCTCTCTGTGGTGTTCTCTGGTGTCCTTTAAGGTGTCCTATCCGGAAAAGTTTTCCCACATTGCTCACACTATATGACTGCCTCCTGTGTGTGTTCTGGTGTGATAGCAGCTTGCTTGACTGAGTAAAACTCTTTCCACAATGATCACAGCTATAAGGCTTCTCTCTGTGTGTGTTCTCTGGTGTCCTTTTAGGTATCCTATCGAGAAAGCTTTTCCCACATTGCTCACAGCTATATGGCTTCTCTCCTGTGTGTGTCCTCTGGTGTATACCAGGTTTCTTGAATTAGTAAAACTCTGCCACACTGATCACAGCTATACGGATGCTCTCTGTGTGTGTTCTTTGGTGTGAAACCAGGTTGGTTGACCGAGTAAAACCCTTGCCACACTGATCACAGCTATATGGCTGCTCTCCTGTGTGTGTTCTCTGGTGTGATACCAGGCTACTTGACTGAGTAAAACTCTTGCCACATTGATCACAGGTATAAGGTTTCTCTCCTGTGTGTGTTCTCTGGTGTGATACCAGGTTGGTTGACTGAGTAAAACTCTTGCCACACTGATCACAGCTGTAAGGCTGCTCTCTTGTGTGTGTTCTRTGGTGTGTTTTCAGATTACTTGATTTAGTAAAACTCTTCCCACATTGATCACAGCTATAAGGCTTCTCTCCTGTGTGTACTCGCTGATGTATTTTAAGTTTTGATGAAGATTTGCAATGTTTCCCACAGTCAGAGCAGCAGATAGATTTCTTTCCTGTGGGTCTCTGCTGGTGTTTCTTGAGGTGTTCTGATGTGGAGAGACTCTTCTCTGCCTCGTCAGCTTCATGATGTTGTTGAGACTCCCCAGAGGATCCACGATAGTCCCGTGTCTCTCCTGTGTGAACGACAAAGTCAGACAGATGGTTAAAGGCCAACAACAGCAGACCACTGTTTATTTGAGGTAAAAGGTGATGCCCAGAGCATACCCATGAAGTTGTACAACAATTGACGTCTGTTAATTTATTTGACAATTAAGACAGTCAAGTTACCAACAATCATATTTTGTCTTGTTTTCACATTAGTGGTAACTAGAAATAAATTATTAAAGTTGTTGAAATCCTAAGCAGTGTGCCAGACGACCTTTGGTCTCCAACATAGGCCCATTTCTGTGTTAGCTAAAATTGCAGCATGAGGTCAATGCACAAACAATTTCATTGCAGAAACTRCTCCCTGCTAATGAGGAAACCGCTAGTTATGGATGTAGTATATCTGCCTGGAGCAAAAATGGTGAGCAAAGATTTTAGTTTTTCACAATGTGTTCTCTGAATATTACAGCTCACTATCAGCGCAAGATCAGGAGTGCTACTCAAGGAAACTCACATTAAGCTGTCGCTATTTACTAATTCCCCACCGTGGGAGAAAACTCAGGGGAGTTCTCATAGGCTAACAGGAAAAATAGCCTCCATTTCCAGGTTGCTTATGAGTGCAGTTCACATATCTTTTGGAATATAATTGTAAGGCTCGTTTGAATGTCCTGATTAATATAATGTTTGTGTTATTGTTGCAAATAAACTGCTTTATACTTAAACACTTCAACCAGTAAAACGCTCTTTGGCTTCGCCATCAGCCTGACAATGAGGGTTTGAACACCAAGTGTTTACAAATTGGCCCATAACTTCAGCTAACAATAACATAGACCTACTGTAGGACCCATAACTTCACCTAACAACAACATAGACCTAGGACTATAAATCATTTAATATTTCAGGTGAAACATGGAAACTAAAATGTCTTTGTCATGACATTTCATAACCTGATCACCAGATAATTTTGTGAATAATCCCACTAGGCTACTCTGTAATYTGTTGTCATTCAAAACGTCCTGAATAAAAGAAAATAGCTCTGTGTGTTGTACAATAGCCTATCCATCAAGGAACAGTTCTCTACACATTATGAGCTAAGTATCTCTGTGTGCAAACAGACTAACGAGATCCTACTGTAAATCAAGCAGATAATAACACATTATAAACATATATTTGTTAGGGATGTTGGATCCAACGTGGAACACGGCATAACTGTTTTTACCAGAGTAATGAATGAAGAAGCACATTTGACTGGCATGCAGAATTTTTTTTCCTGGATCAGCTGATGATAGTTGAACATGTGACTGTAACTAAACAGCTACAGTATTAAGTATTATGTGTAATTATTGAAGAACCGCGTTTGGGTGTTGTGAATCAACTTAAGGTGACTCTCGGTTAGAACCATTGGATTTAGCAAACTCTGAAATGATTTAGGATTTCTGTGCCRATGAAAACTGTTTTCCTAGCGTAACATAAGGAGACACTAAATGTTACGTAGTTAGAGTGCATTTCAGAAATCTGAATACAAAAAACTGTCCCACAGCAAGATCCAGTATTTAAGTTGAAGTTCATCATATGACAAGKGTAACGTTATGACTATAACTATTGTTCTCTTAAGGAGGGAAACTAGGTACAACATACTATTAAATCCACACGTTATGACTATAACTACTGTTCCCTGAAGGAGGGAAACTAGGTACAACATACTATTAAATAACAATCGACTGAAGGAGCTCATTACAAAAGGTGAGAGCGTGAGAGTCGGATTTATTCTTAAATTTAATAGCACTTAACAGACCAGGAAGTGGGGGCAACAGTGTTGTATGGTAGAAATGGTAAGATAATTGGCATCACCAATGGAAATGGAAAAAGTTTGACAGATTTAAAACGGAAACTTCAGAGATAACGTCAGAATTTACGAAGGCCAGCAGCAAGTGGGAATTAGTTATTTTCTCTGGTTATATTGATTCTGGCTTAATCAAGTTTTTGTGTGTCTTAGATTATTAATAAAACGCTTAAAGATAGTTCAGTTCAAGTTCGCACATACAGTTGATTTTATTAAACATATAAGTTGATTTTTTAAACAATACAGTTGATTTTATTTAAACACATGGGTGTGTCTATATGGAAAAATAAAACGTACAACATTTAAACAATCAATTGGTAGAAAAAATATATTTTTTTTTTTTTATTGGGACAGATAGATCATAAATCATTTCAGACACCTTCCTTTTTACAACATTTTGTTTACGTTACAGCTTTATTCTAAAATGGATTACATTTTTTTTAAATGTCAATATTCAGAAATATAATAATGAAATAAAAATACAAAATAAAAGTGAGATTTTTTTATTAGAAATGCTTGAACATACAGTGGTTGTATCTCTTAGGTACATGATGTGGTTAAGTAGGTTGTTATATCTCTAGGTCATGACAGTAGATACATAGGTTTTGTATCTACTTAGTCATGCCCAGTAGGACTACAGAGGTGTATAGTATGATAATCTCTATAGGTCATAGCCAGTAGGCTACAGTAGATTGTAACTCTCTAGGTCAAGACAGTAGGCAGTAGGTTGTATTCTGTAGGACATGACAGTAGGTTAACAGTAGGTTGGTATCATCTGTAGGACTACATGTAAATTTGTAAGTCGTCTGGATAAGAGCGTCTGTAATGACTTAAATGTAAATGTAATTAGGAATACAGTAGTTAAGTGGTTGTATCTACCTGGTCAGCACCAGTAGGTTACAGTAGGTTTGTATCTTCTAGGTATGTCAGTAGTTACAGTTAGGTTGTATATCTCAGGTTATAGTATAGGTTACAGTAGGTTTGTATATGAAGTGGTTGTACTTCTTAGGTATGCCAGTAGGTTACAGTAGGTTGAATCCAAGTGGGGTTGTATAACATCTCTAGGACATGTAGTAGGTTACAGTAGGTTGTAACTAATACTAGGTCATGCCAGTAAGGTTAAGTAGGTTCTGTATCCAGTGGTTGTAATATATAGGTCATGTCAGTAGGTTCAGTAGGATTGTAACTATATAGGTCATGCCATAGGTTACAGTAGGTTGAATCCAAGTGGTTGTAAATATTGGGTCATGATTAGGATAAGAAGGTTGTATCAGTGGTTGTACTATCTAGGTCATGCCAGTAGGTTACAGAAGGTTGTATAAAAGTGGTTGTATCTTCAGGTCATGCAGTAGGTTAAAAAGTTAAGGTTGGAAATACAAAGTGGTTGTAATATCTGGGCTCATGCCGTAGGTTAAAGTAGGTTGAATCAAGTGGTTGTATCTTCTAGGTCATGTCAGTAGGTTACAGAAGGTTGTATCACAAGTGGTTGTATCATCTAGGTCATGCAGTAGGTTCAGTAGGTTGAATAAAGTGGTTGGTAACTATCTGGGTAATGCCATTAGGATTAAAGAAGGTTGTATACCAAGTAGTTGTACTCTCTTGTTTCAAGTGGTTGTAAATATCATAGGACCATGACAGTAAGCTAAAGTAGGTTGTATATCTCTAGTCATGACAGTAGGGCACAGTAGGTTGTATTTTGGTCATGAACAGTAGCTTACAGTAGGTTGTATCTCTCTAGGTCATGCCAGTAGATTACAGTAGGTTGTATCTCTCTAGGTCATGCCAGTAGCTTACAGTAGGTTGTATCTCTCTAGGTCATGCCAGTAGGCTACAGTAGATTGTAACTCTGTAGGTCATGCCAGTAGGCTACAGTAGGTTGTAGCCAAGTGGAAACAATTATCAACCCAATGTGGAAAGTGTTGAATTTGGTCAACAACAAAATGAATGGCTTATTTGCTACGTGAGATTTACTTGATCCAACAGAAGTTTCACAATGCTTAAGTTGTTATGTGGACACGTGACATACCGACAACTTTGATACAAAACACTATAGGAGTTGTCTCCAGATCGCTATGTGGACACGTGAAATAAAAAAATAAAAAAAACTTTATTTAACTAGGTAAGTCAGTTAAGAACAAATTCTAATTTTCAATGACGGCGTAGGAACAGTGGGTTAACTGCCTTGTTCAGGGGCAGAATGACAGATTTTTACCTTGTCAACTCGGGAWTTCGATCTTGCAACCTTTCGGTTACTGGCCCAACGGTCTAAGCACTAGGCTACCTGCCGCCCCAGCAACTTTGATAAAAACACTATAGGAGTTGTCTCCAGATCGCTATGCATATTCATGCTAGTAGCTTAGCATCTCTCTCCATTGAATACAGGCGGTTGACGACAYCAACCCTCGTAGAATATAAACAATAGATTACAATAATAAGATGTATCCACCAATCCAAAGACAGGATAGGCGGGAGCTAGACAACCCGCAGTGCCGCTTTGTGGACAACGACTCCCCTTGTTCGGGTTGAGAGACATCTTGTCAGTATATCCATAATCTTTGGTGTAGCCAACCCGACTCTCGCATGGCACTATTGGGGGGTACGGTGTGTAGTAAAACATCACTACATTAAAATCACTACATGCCGTGCCCCCCAGTCTGCGGTCAGCAGATACACCCTTCTCAAATATATATGTTAAGTCACTTTTTTGGAAACGGAACYGAGAAAACAAGGGGTAGCTTGCTCTCTACGTCGTCTGATTCTAGACATACCAGTCATCATACCAGGGCCCTCCGTTGAAGAGGTATTGACGAGCCAACTCCGAATATCCAAAGTTAAAAACAAATTTAAGGCAGTACTTACTGGTGTTAATCAGATCTCCAATCTCCTCCTCTTCATCTTTCAATGTGACAGWAATCTCGCCTTCCTTCTTCACTCCAAAAACGACATCCTCCTCTTTCCCTTCCTCTTCTTCTTTTACTGTAACATTCTCCTCCTCTTTCACTCTGAACGAGTCTTTCTCTTCTTCTTTCACTGTAACAGCCTCACCCCCAACTTCTTTTTTCACAGTAACGTCCTCTTCTTCCTTCTCCTCTTTCACGACAATGTTCAGCCCCAGAGCTTCTTTCTCKGTCCAGCAGACCTCATGTTCTTTAACAGGAGGGGAGTAGTTTAGGGAGCTCATGTTCGGGGATGTTAGCTAGCTAGCTATCATTAGCGACCAGGCTAGTGCTAACTTAACCAGTCAGCTACTATAGCTGACTAATAAAAAATAACGTAATATTAAATTAAATAGGTTAACAGGTAGATACGACAGAAGTGTGTCTAAAACACAGTAGGTAATATAGACTGAAAGCGTATAAATAGCTTGAATCTTTCGGCTATGTTGGCTAGCAAGCTACCGAGGTGGTTGACTAGCTGTTTATGAAGAACCGTCCACTAGATTATACGTCACGCTAGCAGCATCGCCTGAAAGACGCACATCYCCGTTTGCTGACTGGAGTGGGAAACGCAGTTGAGGATCATATTTTATTTTCAGACAAAGATTATATGGATTTAATTAAATAATACTATTATATTGAGACATACAAAGACCTGYATGTGTTGATTGAGTAGTGCGAATATAAAAAAAATTATTACAGCACATTTAAGTCAGTTTCATTAAGTCAAACTAAATCTAAATAAGTAGCCAGCTACTGTAGGTTTTTACTGCTCCTARATGGTGTAACAATACATCATGTAGATGTATATAATGAACAGACTAGGTCTATACTGCTCCTGTGTAACAATACATAATGTGGGGCTTTAAGGCGATGCTGTTAGTGTGACGTATAATCTAGTGGACGGAACAGCAGCAACAGTTAGTCAGCCACATCGGTAGCTTGCTAGCCAAAATTGCCGAACCAATTAAGCTCTTTCGACGCTTTAGTGTATATTAGCCACTGTGCTTTAAACCCACTTCTGTCTCCTAGTTTGTTATCCTATTTAATTTCATATTTACAGTGTTGTTGTTATTAATCAGCTAGCGGGCTGGTTAAGTTAGCATTAGCCTAGCTAGCTAACATCCCGACCATGAGTTCACTAAACTACTCTCCTCCTGCTGAAGAAGAGGTCTGCTGGACGGAGAAAGAAGCTCTCGTGAAAGAGGAGGAGGAAGAGAAGGKTATTACAATACGAAAACAAGTAGAGGGTGAGTCTGTTACAATTAAAGAAGAAGAGAAAGACATTTCAGTTAAAGAAGAGGAAGACGCGTTCAGAGTGAAGGAGGAGGAGGAGGATGCAGTTTTTGGAGTGAAAGAGGAGGAGGGGGAGATGACTGTCACATCGAAGAAGAGGAGGAAACTGGATATCTGGGCCCGGTTTCCCAAACGCATCTTAAGGCATCCAATGGTTCTAATGATGAACGTGCCCTGATTAACACTCGTAAGTACTGTCTTAAAAACAGAGGCACAAGCTCTACAAGTGTTAACCTGATGTGTGAAAGGGGAAATATGCAATTGCTACATCCACGTTTGGACTTTTAAATTATTTATTTATAGCCATTGATTCTTGAAGAATATAACACATGCCTCATGTGCTWWGTTCAACTGTTGTACCCCATCAGAACCCCAAATAAGCTTTTTGTACTCCAATGTTTAGAAACAATCCAAATGTAAACTAACACTGTATAGCCTCAACATGGTTAAAACTATAATGTTGATATCATGGATGGTCAGTCCTTGCATCCATAGGTCTGTTTTATGAATTTGAAACTAGTTACTATTACCAAACAGTGGTYGAATTACAGCTTTGTTATTGTTTGAACTGCAGATTGTTTGATTGATGTGTGGCTTTTTTAAAGGGACATCCTGGTTTTTAAACAGAAACAAAATGGCTGCCCAGAGACCTGAGCTGTGTTTGAATACTCATACTAACCATACTATTTGTGAAGTAAATTGAGTATATAGTATGCTTATTTGTCATAGTATGGTATAGTTAGTATGCCAAAAGTTCCTGGATGTCGTACTACATTCGCCAATATACAAAGTATACATGCAGAGGACACTTTCTGTGCTTTTGGGCACATAATGCAATTCTTCAGGAAATGGGCGTGGCTTTAACATTTTCAGATTTGAAGAAAATGGCGGAAAATATGCAGCCGAAGTCCGACGAGAGCGGATACAAATGAACTGCTTTAACTAATTATGACAAATGTTGAGCAATGTAATGACTTTTCAAATAAGTTACATGTTATTTTAGCTACATTATCCTTACAACCCGCATAGTATATATTTACAGCCATTATGTACCAGTATGTCAGCTAGCTACCTATCGTTAGTTGGCTACAAACGTGCCAGTATATTAACTATATTCTAACTAACTACCCAACGTTTATTGACCTGATTGTTCACGTCGTTCTTAGTCGTTGTGCTTTCTCATTGGACATTTAATTTGGGTGCCTTCGTAAATTCGCTCTGGCTATCTACTCCGATTTCAGAGCACTCTCYTCTGAGTACCAGAGAGCAGAATAATGAATTTACTAGCGCTCAACACCCGTTGAATATGTCCAGGTGTCAGTAAACGTCTGCAAAAAAGCTCAAATGAAATTGTTGCCAGCAGCACAGTTAGTCACCAACGCTCTGGATAACATGAAAACAGCCTAACCAGCTCTACTAGGGCAAGTAAAWTGGTAAGAGTGAGGTTTTCTCTCATTTGTGTCTAGCAAGCTATCCAGCGTTAGCCAGTTAGCTTGGGTGCTTTACAGTCGTTGTYAGGTCAGAACGCTTGGATTGACCCTACTCCTCAGCCATACAGTGCTTGTTTATAAACAGTGGCGTTATACGAGCTCATGTTTTGGTTTCTGGTGGGTTAATACAGTTGAAACATTTGAGGCATTTATAAGTTCTATTCTTCAAGAATCAATGGATATATAGTAAATGGGTCTTTCTGTAACTGCCAGTGAAGATTTCCTGTGGGGGTCAAATTGTTAGTGCTGTTGATAAGTCATTGTATAATATTCTGGCAATTCTTTTCATGTCATTACATTGAAGGCGAAAGTTTGTATTTTCTTAACCTGTCTGGCTCTGGGGTTCCGCAGGCGGAACTCCTCCCACATTCCACTGAAAAGGCAGAGCGCGAAATTCAAAATATATWTTTTTGAAATATTTAACTTTCACACA
This sequence comes from Salvelinus sp. IW2-2015, assembly GCF_002910315.2. NCBI lineage: Eukaryota > Metazoa > Chordata > Actinopteri > Salmoniformes > Salmonidae > Salvelinus > Salvelinus sp. IW2-2015. Next base: position 5,528,299 of record NC_036870.1, read on the forward strand.
TTAACAAGTCCAATACAGCATTTGAAAGATACACATCTTGTGAATCCAGCCAACATGTCCGATTTTTAAAATGTTTTACAGCGAAAACACCACGTATATTTATGTTAGCTCACCACCAAATACAAAAAAGGACAGACATTTTTCACAGCACAGGTAGCATGCACAAAYCCAACCTAACTAACCAAGAACCAACCAAACTAACCAAGAAACAACTTCATCAGATGACAGTCTTATAACATGTTATWCAATAAATCTATGTTTTGTTAGAAAAATTTGCATATTTGAGCTATAAATCCGTTTTACATTGCAGCTACAATAACAGCTACCGTCAGAAATAGCACGGAAGCAGCCAGAGTAATTACAGACACCAACGTGCAATACCTAAATACTCGTCATAAAACATTTCTGAAAAATCGATGGTGTACAGCAAATGAAAGACAAAGATCTTGTGAATCCAGCCAATATTTCAGATTTTAKGTGTTTTACAGCAAAAACACAATATAGCATTATATTAGCTTACTACAATAGCCTACCACACTACCGCATTCATTCATCAAGGCACGTTAGCGATAGCAATAGGCACGTTAGCGATCGTAACAAACCAGCAAAAGATATATAATTTTTGACTAACCTTGATAAGCTCCATCAGATGACAGTCCTATAACATCAGGTTATACATACACTTATGTTTTGTTTGAAAATGTGCATATTTAGAGCTGAAATCAGTGGTTACACACTGTGCTAACGTAGCATCTTTTTCCCAGAATGTGCGGATATTTCTATTAGACTCTCACCTATTCTGACCAAATAACTATTCATAAACATTACAAAAAAATACATGTTGTATAGGAAATMATAGATACACTAGTTCTTAATGCAATCGCAGTGTTAGAATTCTAAAAATAACTTCTTTACGACATAAGGCTTAGGTTATGGCGAGATAGTGACCAAAACCTGAGCGCAAAACTAATAGTACACAGTTCGACAGATATATGAAATAGAATCATAAAAATTTTAGTCCTTACTTTTTATGAGCTTCCATCAGAATGTTGTACAAGAGGTCCTTTGTCGGGAACAATCGTTGTTTGGTTTTAGAATGTCTTTGTCCCTCTTGAATTAGCAAGCGCACTAGCCAAGTGGCAAGTAGCTCTCCACGCCAACAAACACAGACAACGCAACACGCCTAACGTCCCGAAAAATATCAATATTCTAATAAAACTATATTGAAAAACATACTTTACGATGATATTGTGACATGTATCAAATAAATCAAAGCCGGAGATAGTATTCGCCCGTAACGACAGCTTTTCAGAAGGCAATTACAGGTCCCTCCACGCGCCTTCCAAAAAACCTAAAATGGAGGACACGTCATTCCAAGAGGGTTCATTCCATCTCAGGCCAAGATAATCAACTCATTTCTTCTCTCAGTTCCTCTTGACATCTAGGGGAAGGTGTATGACGTGCACGTATAGTCATACGTATCATGCCCATTTATAGGCAGGTCCRTAAACAGAGCATCGAATTCAGACTTTCCACTTCCTGGTCAGAAAGTGTGCTGCCAAAAGAGTTCTGTTTTACCCACAGACAAAATTCKAACGGTTTTAGAAACTAGAGAGTGTTTTCTATCCAAWAGTAATAATAATATGCATATTGTACGAGCAAGAATTGAGTACGAGGCCGTTTAAATTGGGAACGATTTTCCCCCAAAGTGTAAATAGCGCCCTCTGGTCCTCATCAGGTTTTAACAAGGTTTTGCTAAAATAATGTTAGCCGCTAATCGCTAGTTAGCGGGCTAGCTAGCTTGCTAAATGTATTAAGAGTTAGCACAAACGTAATTAGCTAAAACTGCCTGGTACCAGTGCTGGTATAGGCCTAGATAAGCATGTTTGTGCAGCGGTATCTTATCAGAGAGGAATAAGAGAAGTATGAATATGTTGGCTAGCTAGCCGGCTACATGAAGTAAGAAAACATGTAATGTAACATCTAATTAGGGTCACCTGGAAACACTGACCAACAATTTGGTTCCTACCATGTCTTCTTCTCTGAGGTTTATTGCCAGACTACACTCATCAGGTGTATTGCTGCCCCCTACTGTACGGGGTTGTACAAAATACCCCCAAAACAAATATTGTTTTGGATGAACAAATCATACTAATTACAAAAAGTAAAAAATAAACAGTTTGACTAGTGCAATTTCTGACTTGCACTATAAACACAACAAAGTCCACCTTCTTCACTATTAGTGTGTTGGGATCCTTCTCCTGCATGGCTTCACTGCAGACTGTGGGACATCCACTACCTTCTCCTCTCTCTTTACTCCTTCAGCTATTTTCACTGCCTCCACATAGGACACCTGCTGGATAGACCAGATCCTAGCTACTGTGACATCCTTCATCCGTACATGGCACTCCGGGAACTCGGGAACGTGATTCCCATCACAATTACAACATGCTTCATCTGACATATTTATTCCTTCAGTAAACACTTGCAACATGTCCAAACGTTTTACAATTGTAACATTGCAATGGCTTCTGTATATCTCACTTACCCATGTTTCATAAGATGGGAGAACCACTTCACCAAACTACTGTAAAACCTTCCGTCTATCATTCGTTTTAATCAACGTGTGTCTATCTGAAATGTTATCCCTAAACCACAATAAGCTTTCTCCTTTTGCGCTGTTGACACACAATCAGCATCATACCGCTCTTGGTCACTCGAACCGATTCCACTTTACCCAATTCATCCTTCACCATCTTTGAGACTGCAAACAGGTCACCCAAAAAACATCCTTGCTGATAATTCCCACTCCAACCATAAACTGCTGTTCATTACCAACTTTAGCCTTTTTCACTCCACTGTTCTTCGCCATCATCCACTCAGTCTCAACAACTGTACAGAGTCAATGTGCGGGGGCACCGGTTAGTTGAGGTAATATGTACATGTAGGTAGAGTTAGTGACTATGCATAGATGATAACATCAGAGAGTAGCAGCAGTGTAAAAGGTGGGGGGGGGGGGGCGCAATGCAAATAGTCTGGGTAGCCATTTGATTAGATGTCCAGGAGTCTTATGGCTTGGGGGTAGAAGCTGTTTAGAATAGTCTGGGTAGCCATTTGATTAGATGTTCAGGAGTCTTATGGCTTGGGGGTAGAAGCTGTTTAGAAGCGGTAGGGCCTTCCTCTGACACAGCCTGGTATAGAGGTCCTGGATGGCAGGAAGCTTGGCCCCAGTGATGTACTGGGCCATTCGCACTACCCTCTGTAGTGCCTCGCGTTCAGAGGCCGAGCAGTTGCCGTACCAGGCAGTGATGCAACCAGTCGGAATGCTATCGATGGTGCAGCTGTAGAACCTTTTGAGGATCTGAGGACCCATGCCAAATCTTTTCAGTCTCCTGAGGGGAAATAAGTTTTGTTGTGCCTTTTTCACAACTGTCTTGGTGTGCTTAGACCATGTTAGTTTGTTGGTGATGTGGTGACCTGCTCCACTACACCCCCGTCGATGAGAATGGGGGCGTGCTCGGTCCTCTTTTTCCTGTAGTCCACAATCATCTCCTTAGTCTTGATCACYTTGAGGGAGAGGTTGTTGTCCTTGCACCACACGGCCAGGTCTCTGACCTCCCTATAGGCTGTCTTGTCGTTGATCAGGCCTACCACTGTTGTGTCATCGGCAAACTTAATGATGGTGTTGGAGTCGTGCCTGGCTGTGCAGTCATGAGTGAACAGGACGTACAGGAGGGGACTGAGCATGCACCCCAGAGGGGCCCCTGTGTTGAGGATCAGCGTTGTTACCTACCCTTACCACCTACCTGGGGGCGGCCGTCAGGAAGTCCAGGATCCAGTTGCAGAGGGAGGTGTTTAGTCCCAGTTCCTTAGTTTATTGATTAGCTTTGAGGGCACGATGGTGTTGAACGCTGACTGTAGTCAATGAATAGCCTTCTCACATAGTGTTCCTTTTGTCCAGGTGGGAAAGGCGTGTGGAGTGCAACAGAGATTGCATCATCTGTGGATTGTTAGGGCGGTATGCAAATTGGAGTGGGTCTTGGGTTTCTGGATAATGGTGTTGTGAGCTGTGACCAGCCTTTCAAGCACTTCATGCTACAGACGTCAGTGCTACGGTTCGGTAGTCATTTAGGCAGGTTACCTTAGTGTTCTTGGGCACAGGGACTATTGTGGTTCTGCTTAAACATGTTGGTATTACAGACTCGGACAGGAGAGTTGAAAATATCAGTGAAGACACTTGCGGTTGGTCAGCGCATGCTCGCAGTACACATCCTGGTAATCCGTCTGGCCTACAGCTTGTGAATGTTGACCTGTTTAAAAGGTCAACTCACATCAGCTGGCGTAGGCATGATCACACAGTCTTTCGGAACAGCTGGTGCTCTCATGCATGTTTCAGTGTTATTTGCCGTAGTTTAGCTCTTCTGTCACTGGGCATCTATCGGCTGTGCTTCCTTTGTAGTCTGTAATGGTTTGCAAGCCTTGCCACATCCAACGAGTGTCAGCCGGTGTAGTGCGATTGGTCTTAGTCCTGTATTGACACTTTGCTGTTTGATGGTCGTCGGAGGGCATGCGGGATTTTCTTATAAGTTCCGGATTAGAGTCCCGCTCCTTGAAAGCGCAGCTCTAACCTTTAGCTTAGTGCGGATGTTGCCTGTAATCCATGGCTTCTGATTGGGTATGTACGTAGGTCACTGTGGGGAGACGTCGTCGATGCACTTATTGATGAAGCCAATGACTGTTGTGGTGTACTCCTGAAATGGCCATCCAG
>NC_036870.1:5535998-5539758 GCF_002910315.2 Salvelinus sp. IW2-2015
GCGGCAGCTCTTACCTTGTAGCTTATGCGGAGGTTTGCCGTTAAATTCCATGAGCTTTTCTGATATGTGAGGATAAGACATTCTATTATATTTAACAGCGTACAGCTGTCACTCATACTAGATTCCAAGCCGTGCGGCACACAGGATTCGTCATGCACTTATTGGATGAAGCCATTAAATGACTATCTGTTTAGTAACTGTGCAGTTGTTTTACTCCTGAATCCATCGGAGGAACAAAAACCCGGAGAAACAATTACTATCTTTCCAGTCCTTGCTCAAAACATCCGTTAGCTTGTCATCCGCTTCATCTGACCACTTTCTTATTGATGGAGTCACTGGTGCTTCCTCTTTAATTTTTGTTTGCTTGTAGCAGGAATCAGGAGGATAAAATTATGGTCAGATTGCCAAATGAAGGGGGGAGAGCTTTGTATGCATCTCTTGTGTGGAGTAAAGGTGGTCCAGAGTATTTTCCCTCTGTTGCACATTTAACATGCTGCTAGAAATTGTTAAGACGGATTTAAGTTTTCCCTGCATTAAAAGTCCCCGGCTACCTAAGACCACTGCCTCTGGGTGAGCGTTTTCCTGTTTGTTTATGGCGGAATACAGCTCATTCCATGCGGTCTTAGTGCCAGCCTCAGTCTGTGGTGGTATGTAAAACAGCTACGAAAAATACAGAAACTCTCTAGGTAGCTCGTGTGGTCTACAGCTTAACATGAGATACTCTACCTCAGGCAAGCAATAGCTCGAGACTTCCTTAGATATCGTGCACCATCTGTTATTTACAAAATACATAGTCCGCCGTCCCTTGTCTTACCAGACGCCGCTGTTCTATCCTGCCGGTGCAGCGTATAACCATCCAGCTGTATGTTGATAATGTTGTTGTTTAGCCACGACTCCGTTTTGAATGTTCCGTTGGTAGTTTAGTCTTTGTGGTCATCAATTTTATTTTCCAAAGATTGCACGTTTGCTAGCAGAATGGAAGGAAGTTAAGCTTGTCATATGATGAACTTCAACTTAAATACTGGATCTGCTGTCGGACAGTTTTTTTGTATTCAGATTTCTGAAATGCATTCTAACTACAATTATAATCCAAAAGTAATGTGAAATGCACTGTAAATGGAGGCTATTTTTYCTGTCAGCCTATGACCCCACGGTGGTGAATTAGTGAATAGACACAGAGCTTAATGTGAGTTTCCTTGAGAAGCATCCTGATCTTGCGCTGATAACGAGCTGTAATATTCAGAATACATTGTGAGAAACTAGAAGCAATTTTGGTAAATAGTAGCATCCTCATTAGCATGGAGGAGTTTCTGAAACCAGATTGCGTGCGCATCACCCTTGTCGCAATTTTAGCAAACACAGAAAGGGGCCTATATTGGAGACCAAAACTCATCTGGCACAGTGCTTAGGATTTCAACAACTGTAATAACTTTCTTCTAGCCTACAATCATCAATGTTACTACTAATGTGAAAACAAGACAAAATAGGATTTTCTCACTTGACTGTCTTGAGACAATTGTCAAATAATTTGAACATTCATTACAGACGTCAATTGTTGTACAACATGGCTACGCTGTTGGCATCACCTTTTACAGTGGATTTCCGAGCGGTCTGACTAAACACCAGAGAACGCACACAGGGAGAACCTTATAACTGTAACCAATGTGGGAAGAGTTTTACTCAATCATCCAGTCTGATATTACACCAGAGACACACCACAGGAGAGAAATCTTATAGCTGTACTCAATGTGGAAGAGATTGCCTCCTCAGCAGACATTAGAATTCACCAGGAATCCACACAGGAGAGATCTTTTAGCTGCCTGACTGTGGGAAAGAGTTTGTTCGCTCAGGACAATTAATCACACCAGAGAACACACCCAATAGAGACATCTTATGCTGTAATCAATGTGGGAAGATTTTACCAGTCAGCATGGTATCACACCAGAGAACACACACAGGAAATCATCCTTCAGCTGTGATGAATTGGGAAGAGTAACTAGTTGTTTCTGCATTAGCATGGAGGAGTTTCTGTAACCAAATTGTGTGGGCATCGCCCTCGTGCCGCAATGTATTAAACACAGAAAGGGGCCTATATTGGAGACCAAGTCGTCTGGCACACTGCTTAGGATTTCAACAACTTTAATAACTTATTTCTAGGTACCATATCATGATCATTGATGTTGACTAATGTGAAGCAGGACAAAATATGACTATTGTTGTTCACTTGACTGTCTTAAGACAATTTGTCAAATAATTTACTTTACAGACGTCAATTGTTGTACAACATCATGGCTACGCTGGTGGCATCACCTTTCACAGTGGAATTTCTGCTGGGCCTTTAACCATCTGTCTGACTTGTTGTTCACGCAGGAGAGAGACGTGACTGTCGTGTGGATCTCTTGGGAGCCTCAACACATCATGATGCTGACGAGGCACAGAAGAGTCTCTCCAGATCAGAACACCTCAAGAAACACCAGCGGAGACCCACAGGGAAGAAATCTCACCGCTGCTCTTGACTGTGGGAAGGTTGCAAATCTTCATCAGAATTTAAAATACACCAGCGAGTACACACGAGGGAAATCCACCATGTTTTGTTGTGTGGAAGAGTTACTAAGATTAAAATCACTAAAAGACACATGAGAATTCACATAGGAGAGAAACCTTTTAGCTGTGATCAGTGTGGGAAGAGTTTTACTACATCAAGCCATCGATTGTACACCAGAGATCACCACAGGAGAGAAACCTTATAGCTGTATCATGTGGAAGAGTTTATATCATCTATCAACCTTATTGTACACCAAAGAACACACACAGGAGAGAAATCTTATACTGTGTCAATGTGGGAAGAGTTTTACTACGTTAGTCATTGATTTGATTCCGACACACAGGAGAGAAGCCTCATAGCTGTGATAATGTGACAAGATATTCTCTGATAAAGATCTCTGATCAAACATCATAAAATACATGGAGTTGTTTCATGATATCAATGAAATGATGTCACAATGTAGAATGTTTTAACATTGTAGAAGGAGTATTTTAATGATGGCTAATGTAGAAACCCTAAACGTTTGTCCCCTGTTCTATTGATTTCAGCATGATATGGATATTTGCCTCAGGGAAAAAATCCAGCTCTGAAATGAAAGTTACTTTTATATGATTTAACAAAAAGTGACTAACAAAAAAAGAGTTGTTTACACTTAGCACATTGCGGCTGTGACAGAAAAATTAAGTATTTTACTCTTGGTGGATATTTAACAATTATTTACCTAACAAACAGTAAGATATTTCTGTCCTGCTAATGCTGAGAGTTTTAGGTGTCTGGGTGTCGAGGACATGGGTTTTTACTAGAGATAGCTTGAGCTGATAATTGATTGATGTCTCGGTGATAAGAAACCAACAGCACATTCCATTCTATGATTAGTGGTGCATGTGAGACATATGTCTCCGGTCTGATTGAGCCTGCATTCCATAGACAAGATATGGTGTATGTTTAGCTGGGATAGAGAGGAGTATAACAAAGGCTCAACGGTCCTTAGACATCCTGCATCTGGGAAATTAGGCCAGGGTCTGGGGGTTAAGATAACATCTGGGATATTAGCCAGGGTCGGGGTTAAGTTAACATCTGGGATATTAGGCCAGGGTCGGGGGTTAAGTTAACATCTGGATATTAGGCCAGGGTCCGGGTTAATATAACATCTGGGTATTTAGGCCAGGGTCCGGGGTTAAGATACATCTGGGATATTACCAGGGTCGCGGGTTA
>NC_036870.1:5539951-5546547 GCF_002910315.2 Salvelinus sp. IW2-2015
CTGTTGTGGGTCTTAAAACCATGTCTGACTTTGTTGCTTACACAGGAGAGAAACGGGACTATTGTGGATCCTCTGGGAGCCTCAACAAACATCATGAAGCTGAAGAGGCAGAAAAAAGTCTCTCCAGATCAACAACACCCCAAGAAACACCAGCCGAGACCCACAAGGAAGAAAAACTCACCACTGCTCTGACTGTGGAAAGTGTTTTGTTTCTCAGGATGTTTAAAATCAACACCAGAGAACAATCATACAGGAGAGAAACCTTATAGCTGTGATCATGTGGGAAGAGATATGTTACATCTAGCGTCTGACTAAACACCAGAGAAACGCACACAGGAGAGAAAACTATAACGTAACCAATGTGGGAAGAGTTTTACTCAATCATCCAGTCTGATATTACACCAGAGAAACACACACAGGAGAAATCTTATAGCTGTACTCAAATGTGGAAGAGATTTGCCTCCTCAGCAGACATTAGAATTCACCAGAAAATCCACACAGGAGAGATCTTTTAGCTGCTCTGACGTGGAAAGAGTTTTGTCGCTCAGGCAATTAAAATCACACCAGAGAACACACACAATAGAGACATCTTATAGCTGTAATCAATGTGGGAAAGTTTACTCAGTCCAGCAACCTGGCTATCACACCAGAGAACACACACAGGAAATCAATCCTTCAGCTGTGATGAATGTGGGAAGAGTAACTAGTTTTTCTGCATTAGCAGGAGGAGTTTCTGAACCAAATTGTGTGCGCATCCCCTCGTGCGCAAATAGAAACACAAGAAAGGGCCCATATTGGAGACCAAAAATCTCTGGCACATGCTTAGGATTTCAACAACTGTAATAACTTTCTTCTAGCCTACAATCATCATATGATGTACACTAATGTGAAACAGACAAAATAGATTTTCTCACTTGACTGTCTTAGACAATTGTCAAATAATTTGAACATTCATTACAGACGTCAATTGTTGTACAACATGGCTACGCTGTGTGGCATCACCTTTACAGTGGGATTTCCGCTGTTGTGGGTCTTAAACCATGTCTGACTTGTTGCTTACACAGGAGAGAAACGGGACTATTGTGGATCCTCTGGGGAGCCTCAACAACATCATGAAGCTGAAGAGCAGAAAAAAGTCTCTCCAGATCACACACCCCAAGAAACACCAGCCAGACCCACAAGGAAGAAAACTCACCACTGCTCTGACTGTGGGGAAATGTTTTGTTTCTTCAGGATGTTTAAATCACACCAGAGAACACATACAGGAGAGAAACCTTATAGCTGTGATCAATGTGGGAAGAGATATGTTACATCTAGCGGTCTGACTAAACACCAGAGAACGCACACAGGAGAAAAACCTTAAACTGTAACCAATGTGGGAAGATTTTACTCAATCATCCAGTCTGATATTACACCAGAGAACACACACAGGAGAGAAATCTTATAGCTGTACTCAATGTGGGAAGAGATTTGCCTCCTCAGCAGACATTAGAATTCACCAGAAAATCCACACAGGAGAGATCTTTTAGCTGCTTGACTGTGGAAAGAGTTTTGTTCGCTCAGGACAATTAAAATCACACCAGAGAACACACACAATAGAGACATCTTATAGCTGTAATCAATGTGGGAAGAGTTTTACTCAGTCAGGCAACCTGGTATCACACCAGAGAACACACACAGGAAATCAATCCTTCAGCTGTGATGAATGTGGAAGAGTAACTAGTTGTTTCTGCATTAGCAGGAGGAGTTTCTGTAACCAAATTGTGTGGGCATCGCCCTCGTGCCGCAAATGTATTAAACACAGAAAGGGGGCTATATTGGAGACCAAAGTCGTCTGGCACACTCTTAGGATTTCAACAACTTTAATAACTTATTTCTAGCCTACAATCATCCATGTCATTGATGTTACGACTAATGTGAAGCAGGACAAATATTGACTATTGTTGTTCACTTGACTGTCTTAAGACAATTGTCAAATAATTTACATTCATTACAGACGTCAATTGTTGTACAACATCATGGCTACGCTGGTGGCATCACCTTTCACAGTGGAATTCTGCTGGGCTTTAACCATCTGTCTGACTTGTTGTTCACGCAGGAGAGAGACGTGACTGTCGTGGATCCTCTGGGAGCCTCAACAAATCATGATGCTGACGAGGCACAGAAGAGTCTCTCCAGATCAGAACACCTCAAAAACACCAGCGGAGACCCACAGGGAAGAAATCTCACCGCTGCTCTGACTTGTGGAAAGGTTGCAAATCTTCATCAGAATTTAAAATACACCAGGAGTACACACGAGAGAAAATCCTCACCTCAGCTCTACCGCACACAGCACCTCACCTCCACAACTCCCACCCGCCCACCATCCAACCAACAACACCCAACTCACCCCGCTGACCCTAAAACAACCACCATCACCGCCCCCCTACTCCATCCACTCAGCCGTCACGCCTCACCACAACGTGGCACCCCACTCAAACCACCTGACGCCTGCCAGCGACCCTTCCCCAGACACACGGTCCGTGCACTGTCTACACCCTCTCACCTTCACCCAAACTGGTTAGGTCGTACTTGTGGGCGGACTATAAATGGCTGGACTGGATTAGGGTGACTGAATAGTGGACTGGGGTGGAGGTGACTGGGTTGTGGTGGACTGGGTTGGGGAGTGCGGTGGACTGGGGTCGGGTTGGGGTGGACTGGGTTGGGTGGGGTGGACTGGGTTGCGGTGGGTGACTGGAGGTAGCGACTGGTGTGGGATGGGATGGACTGGGTGGGGGGTGAACTGTCTGGTGGACGGATTTAGGTACGACTGGGGTGGGACTATATTGGCTGGACGGCAAGAGGGTGGACTGAATAGGTGTGGACTGGGTTGGATGGACTGGGATGGGGTTGATGACGGTGGGGTGGACTGGGTTGGGTGGGACTGGGGTGGGTGGACTAGGTGGGTGCGACTAGGAATAGTGGACTGGAATAGGGTGCAGTGGGATTGGGCTGGACGTGGGTGGGATGGCGTGGGGTGACTGGTTGTGACCGGTTGGGTGACTGGGTGGGTGAGTGGAGTGGGTATGGGTGGAGTGGTTGGGTGGATTGGGGTTGGGTGAAGTGCAAGGGGTGGAACTGGGGTGGTGGTGGAGTGGACTGAGGTGGGGTGACTGGGTTGGTGGGTGGAGTGGGGTGTTGAGTGGACTGGTGGTGGGGTGCTGAGTGGGCTGGGTTGGTGGACTGGCATGGCTGTACTGCGGTTGGGTGACTAGAATAGGGTGGACTGAATAGTGTGGACTGGGTGGGATGGCAGTGGGTGTGTGGTGGAGTGGGTGGGGGGTGGGCCTGGTGGAGTGAGTGGGGTGGGGCGTGAGTGGACTGGAGTGGCGGTGGTGAAGTGACTGAGGTGGGTGGACTGAGGTGGGTGACTGATGGTGGGTGGACTGAAGGTGGGGGGGACTGGTTGGGTGGGACTGAGCTATGGGGGACTGGGGTGGGTGGACTGCGAGGTGGGTGGACTGATGTGGGCGTGACTGAGGTGGGTGAGACTGAGTGGGTGGACTGGTGGTGGACTGAGTGGGTGGACTGAGTGGGTGATGGGCTTGGCCTTTGGACTGAGGAGGCGGTGACTGGGTTGGTGGACGGGGTGGCGCATGCACTGGGTGGGTGGGTGGGATGGACTGAGGGGACGAGAGGGGTGGAACGGGTTGGTGACTGACGATAGACTGTGATTAACACCCTGTCTCCAGGTTACAAAGACATACACACGATCACCATCCAGAGTCAATCTGTTTCCTGTTTCAAGATGGATTCACCTGAAGTAACCTGGGGAACGCTGTGTGTTTTATTTACAGCATATGACACCAAGTCCCATGGATGTCCTGACTTTGCCATCGATGGTGATGAAGAGGACACTGCCAACAAGAAGCTCTATTTAGAATATGCGATGCAATAGAAGTCCACAGCGAATATACTGTAGTTCTGGATATTTTTCTGATATCTGACATTATCTAGTAATTAATTCCTCTTTCATCCTCCTACCCATTACCAAATGCTGCCCTCCAAGTGGTTTAGTCCTAAAGTAGACTTATTGCATCTGATCATAGCCTCTTGGACCGATCATTATTCATGAAATTATCATTGATCTGCTAAATATTTTCAGGCTTATTTATAATCCTATTTATATCACAAATGACTTCGTGTACTTTCTGAATTCAGTATCATTGATTTGCGGATTCATTTGCTGAATTTAACATTTGCTGATTATTTCCTGATTTTATTGTTTTCAAATTTGAATTTGCTCACCTGAGGATCTCATCGAGACAGTGGGAGGTGGCGTCTTACACAAGGACGAAGCGACGAATCCTATTCGCCCTGGAGCCTGACACCAACCCCTCCCACCATCGGCCAGAATGAAACCTATTGAGAGATCCCGACTCCTCTGAGCACCACCAAGTACAGAGCAAGGGCAAACCAGCCCCCAAGCCGACTTCAGTTCCAATGGAACACACATCAAACTACAAGCACGGTAAGAGAAATACCCTGTAAAACATTAAAACACAGCATCAATCTAACCCCAGATACACTTACATAGATTAGACAGAGGCCTGACGCCTGGACAAATGTCTAGAAGTATGGACAGTATTAACTATGAACAGTGGCCACGGGAAGTGAAAACATCTGTATGTCTAAAACCACTCTCGTGGTTATCTGTGTTCTAGAGACGCGTTCCAACGCATAACATCTGGGATATTAGGCCAGGGTCGGGAGTTAATTTAACATCTGGGATATTAGGCCAGGGTCCGGGGTTAAGATAACGACAGGTGCAGATAAAGACCGGATGAGCCCAAAGTGGCTATTGGTGCCCCCCAGTATACATGGGAGGGGTGGAACCAAGCATTCTGGGTATTAGCTATATAAACTGCATTGTCTGTAAAGGGTTGGCTCTCTGACTAACAGTCAGTTAAGACTGTTGGGCTGACGTTTTCATTATTGCAATAATTAATCAATGTTAAATAAAGATGATTGTTTGAAGAAATGACCAAGTCTCTCGAAGTACTGAATTTCCACGACACGACCCACTTGAATCAAAATGCAACACTCCAAAATGTAGTTAGCAGTTTTCTAGAAGTTGTCCTCTAACCAGTGATATACACATTATTCCCAGATTCCGTGTTTTTTMAGCTGTTAGTTTTAACAGGACGTGCAACCTCATCTCCCCCTCTCATGCAAATGATTTCAACATGATATCGAGGAGTGATGACAAATAAGTGTTGCGTTCCTTTGTTTAGCGACCCCTACATTTAAATGCATCACTTCAAAATGTAGCTGACTGTCTTCTGCATGTTGTCCTCTAACCAGTGAGGTAAAACATATCTCCCATTTCCATGTGTTTTTTTAGTTGTGTTAGTTTCAACAGCACATACAACCTGATTTCCCCCCCAATCGATATCAGTGATTTATTGCTACTTGTCAAAACAACAGCGTTTTTGGTGCTTTTGCAGTTTATAAGCTGCTTGTTTAAAAAAATACAAGTAATATGATTATTGTGGCAAATGTTTGTGTACATAGCACATTTATGTTTAGGTTTTCAAAATCACAAACTGTTTCTGCATATTGGTTATTGATTTAGACATGTTAAAACTGTGTTTTGACATTGGGCTATCCCACCTAGCAAAAATGTAATTGAAAAGACTTTGAAAATAAGACTGTTACCAAATATTTCATATATATATTTCATGTAACATTTAGTAATCATAAATATTTATGTAACCAACGGACAATTTTTGGTACAATTATATTGACATTGTTGCCCTGCTTTTAGAATATCAGGGTTAATTCTCAGATGTGCCAACCCAAATGTACTAGAGCATGACATTGGGGACTGGGCCCAGATCCAACAACATGCCTATCGAGTGAACCCTGATAAGAGAGAGAAGCTCCGCAGTGAGGTGGAAAGTTACTACGGATATTGCAGGAGTTTCCTCTTGAAATCAGACATGTCTGTGGTAAGGACAACTTGGTTGCTGATTTTCTCAAGGGTGGGCAGTCAAAAAGTGTTGTGTTTTGCGTTTAGCCAGTGAGTTGCCATGGATCGCAATTGATTTTGACTGCATGTTTTTCTGTATTGGAGATTAGTTTTGTTTGGGCTCGTTCCAAGGGGACAAGAGTTCTAGAAGCTAGTGAGTTTTAGGAAGACGAGAGTTCTAGAAGCTAGTGAGTTTTAGGAAGACGAGAGTTCTAGAAACTAGTGCGTTTTAGGATTCTATAGAAAGAAAAAGGAGAAAAGATACGATTGTATATTATTATTTAGAAATGTGTTTTTTCTTGTTTTTAATTGTTGACAGCCAGTAGACACCATGTTTATATTGTAGAAGGTGAAGCATTGTAGTTGATTATAATGAGAAATGGAAGTTGTTTTCTGTTGGTGGTAAGCAAACTTGTCCAACAAAAATATAGGATATATTTGTTGTCTTAAGGGGGAAGGTGTTACAGGCTTTGGTTTTTCCATTTATGTTTTGAGGTTGGACTTTAGCACGTATAGCTCATTAGCATTGATTGGTGTCACCTCGTTAGTCAATGTGTTACACCTGTGCTGGCTTTTCCATCTTCTT
>NC_036870.1:5546694-5553623 GCF_002910315.2 Salvelinus sp. IW2-2015
CAGGCAGGGAGCCCAGCCAACAGCGAGTTGCAGTAATCCAGACGGGAGATGACAAGTGCCTGGATTAGGACCTGCGCCGCTTCCTGCGTGAGGCAGGAAGTAATAATAAGATAATATTAGATAATTATCTTATTATTAATAATAATAATTAATTAATAATAATAATAATCTTAATAATAAGATAATAAAGATAATATCTTCTTATGGTTGAATATTTTAATCAATGGATTTTCCTTAGGGTGCTCATTAGTCTTTCAGTTGTTAGTCTTCTATTTTTTATCCTCTTATGTTTGTTGTGTAGTTTATTTTCATTGTTTTTTCCTGTGAAGCCATTGCGTTGCATCCATGTCTGAAATGTGCTGTGTAAATAAAGCTTGATTTGATTTGAACATATTGCAAAACAAATGAACCTCATGACTGACAATCAACATACTTAATTTTAATTTTATTTAACCTTTGTTTAACTAGGCAAGTCAGTTAAGAACAAATTCTTATTTACAATGATTGCCTACCAGGGAACAGTGGGTTAACTGCCTTGTTCAGGGGCAGAACAACATATTTTTACCTTGTCAGCTCTAACCACTAGGCTACCTGCCGCCCTCTTGCATAACCAATGAGCACATATTTTAGTCCGTCTTAGTATGAAAAACAGTATCAATTCAGTGTATCTTCCACTATGTCAAAACAGTTTCACTTTTCAACCAACCCAGTGCATTTGTTGAAACTGAAAAGTACGTGGCTTAAATTTGGCTTAGTTAGTCGGAGACTGGAGTCCTGGAGTCAGGTAAGTAAGCCTAAATGAGAACACCTGGGTTAATCCTGATTATGTTCAGTATGAACACCTGGGTTAATCCTGATAATGTTCAGTATGAACACCTGGGTTAATCCTGATTAGGTTCAGTATGAACACCTGGGTTAAGCCTGATTAGGTTCAGTATGAACACCTGGGTTAAGCCTGATTAGGTTCCGTATGAACACCTGGGTTAATCCTGATTAGGTTCSGTATGAACACATGCTGTTGGTCTAATGGTTCTCATTAAAACCCAGAATAGAAAACACCAATACTGGTGTGAATCTTGAGACGAAACAATGACAGAGGCAAAAATGATTTGTTCATAAAAACTTGTGTGCYTGAAAAAACGCTCCAAAACAAATGTTGTTCAACCATCCAGTTATTGAAGGTAAAACCACACTGCTGCTACTGAGCAGTAGAACAAGKGGGTTGGGCTGCAATTTGCTGTGAATTCAATGGAAATGTGACCACAAGAACAGTACAAAATCTTCAGGTGAGATATCTGCATTATTATCAGGATTTTACATTTCATATTCATATTTTTGTGACATCACTTCTATTATTAAATMATATCTGCCTTTTATAGACTCTGTGGAAGAACCTTAAACTGGCTTTAAAAAGAGAGAAAGCAGAGATCAGAAGAGAGCGATTTACTACTGGTGGTGGGCCACCAAAACAAGACAACACTGATGAATTGAGTGACTTCCTGTGTTGGGGATGAATCAGAATTAGTTGGGTAACATAGATAAGATATTTTATTTTCATAATATGCTTGTGAGATACTTGTCATTAGAATATTTCCCTTTGGACTATAGGGTTGGGAATTGCAGTTATCACTTCTCAGCTAGGGCTTAGTCACTTGGGGCCCAGAGAGGGGAGAGGTCAGGCTTGTCTTCATATGTCAATGTATCTGTTAAACCATGTGGTGCTATGCAGAATATAAGAAGGGGAGGAGGACAGAATGGAACATTGTCTTCTTATGGGAATGTGTCTGTAACTATTCCTAAACCATGTGAAGGGATGGCGTTATTAATGGGGAACCAGTTAGTTATCTCATACAATGTCTGTACGCCAGTCACTCCCTCCTTCTCTCATTGGGAGGAGGAGTATGGCAGTGTCTGGAACCATTGTATGTCCCCTCTGAGGTTGCCCTTATCTTGACCTAGTATATGACCTAAGAGGCTCACTGTAGTATCTAGAATTGACAATTGATATATGCCATTGGATGAGGCAATGTTTTAGTGCTATAAAGTACCAAGAACGAGATAAGAACCTTGTTTAGGAGACCAAACTGAACGATAATTTATAGCGAATGCTGTCTAGCTATGGGATACTCCTCTCTCAAGTAAAAGTCTTTCTTTGTGAACAGTTCCTATTATCTGTGGTTTGTCATGTCGACTAGGGGGTGGATCTTTGCTATAAAAGATCTCAGTTGCCATTATGTTGGGCACTCTCAACTTTTCATTAGAGATACTGAAATGTTGAAAGTCAAATGCTATTGCAAAAGCTTAATTATTATTAAAGGTGAAGTTTAAGTATAACTCTGACTGGTGTGTGGTTTGCTCTCTCATCATTTGGTAATACAGGAAATTGCCACGACACCTGTCTGGAATAATAGAGCAGCAGCAACCTCTGGATGGTATACCAGACGATGACCGACCTCTGGATGGTACACCGGACGATGACCGACCTCTGGATGGTACACCGGACGATGACACGACCTCTGGATGGTACACCGGACGATGACCGACCTCTGGATGGTACACCGGACGATGACCGACCTCTGGATGGTACACCGGACGATGACCGACCTCTGGATGGTACACCGGACGATGACCGACCTCTGGATGGTACACCGGACGATGACCGACCTCTGGATGGTACACCGGACGATGACCGACCTCTGGATGGTACACCGGACGATGACCGACCTCTGGATGGTACACCGGACGATGACCGACCTCTGGATGGTACACCGGACGATGACCGACCTCTGGATGGTACACCGGACGATGACCGACCTCTGGATGGTACACCGGACGATGACCGACCTCTGGATGGTACACCGGACGATGACCGACCTCTGGATGGTATACCGGACGATGACCGACCTCTGGATGGTACACCGGACGATGACCGACCTCTGGATGGTACACCGGACGATGACCGACTCTGGATGGTATACCGGACGATGACCATTTGGACAGTTCAAATGAAGAACTGAGCACAAATGGTACATATACCAAAGACAGTAAACTTGTTACTTCCTTTGGTAAATATATTCCACTATCTGAGTCAATCTTTATTCTTATTCATTCTAAGGACCATATGAGTTTATTTGTGCTTCTAACCGTGTTCTTTTTCCAGAGGAAAGGAATGTGAACAGGTTGGAAGAGCCAGTACACAGTGGGGTGAATGTGAACAGGTTGGAAGAGCCAGTACACAGTGAGGGTGAATGTGAACAGGTTGGAAGAGCCAGTACACAGTGAGGGTGAATGTGAACAGGTTGGAAGAGCCAGTACACAGTGAGGGTGAATGTGAACAGGTTGGAAGAGCCAGTATACAGTGAGGGTGAACGTGAACAGGTTGGAAGAGCCAGTACACAGTGAGGGTGGAATGTGAACAGGTTGGAAGAGCCAGTACACAGTGAGGGTGAATGTGAACAGGTTGGAAGAGCCAGTACACAGTGAGGGTGGAATGTGAACAGGTTGGAAGAGCCAGTACACAGTGAGGGTGAATGTGAACAGGTTGGAAGAGCCAGTACACAGTGAGGGTGTAATGTGGAACAGGTTGGAAGAGCCATTACACAGTGAAGGTGGAATGTAAACTATTAGTAGACCATATTACTATGTAGTAACTATGTAGTAACTATTAGTAGACCAGATTACTATGTAGTAACTATTAGTAGACCATATTACTATGTAGTAACTATAGTAGATCATATTACTATGTAGTAACTATTAGTAGACCATATACTATGTAGTAACTATTAGTAGACCAAGATTACTATGTAGTAAACTATGTAGTAGACCAGATACTATGTAGTACTTAGTAGAACATTACTATGTAGTAACTATTAGTAGACCATATTACTATGTAGTAACTATTAGTAGACCATGTTACTATGTAGTAACTATTAGTAGACCATGTTCTGACCCTAATATCCTCTGACCATATTACTATGTAGTAACTATTAGTAGACCATATTACTATGTAGTAACTATTAGTAGACCATATTACTATGTAGTAACTATTAGTAGATCATATTACTATGTAGTAACTATTAGTAGACCAGATTACTATGTAGTAACTATTAGTAGACCATATTACTATGTAGTAACTATGTAGTAACTATTAGTAGACCAGATTACTATGTAGTAACTATTAGTAGACCATATTACTATGTAAGTAACTATTAGTAGACCATGTTTCTGACCCTAATATTCTCTGACCATATTACTATGTAGTAACTATTAGTAGACCATATTACTATGTAGTAACTATTAGTAGACCATGTTTCTCACCCTAATATCCTCTGACCATGTTACTATGTAGTAACTATTAGTAGACCATATTACTATGTAGTAATATTAGTAGACCATATTACTATGTAGTAACTATTAGTAGACCATGTTACTATGTAGAACTATTAGTAGACCATGTTTCTCACCCTAATATCTCTGACCATGTTACTATGTAGGAACTATTAGTAGACCATATTACTATGTAGTAACTATTAGTTAGACATGTTACTATGTAGTAACTATTAGTAGACCATGTTACTATGTAGTAACTATTAGTAGACCATTTACTATGTAGTAACTATTAGTAGACCATGTTTCTCACCCTAAATATCCTCTGACCATGTTACTATGTAGTAACTATTAGTAGAACCATGTTACTATGTAGTAAACCATATTACTATGTAGTAACTATTAGTAGATCATGTTTCTCACCCTAATATCCTCTAACCATATTATTATGTAGTAACTATTAGTATATCATATTACTATGTATTACTATTAGTTGACCATTTACTATGCAGTAACTATTAGTAGACCATGTTTCTCATCCTAATATCCTCTGAACATATTACTATGTAGTAAGAAAACCAGTTGTTTATGGTTACGGTACTCCTCAGCATCAGGAGTTGATGGTAAACCAGTTGTTATGGTTCCGGTACTCCTCAGCATCAGGAGTTGATGAAAACCAGTTGTTATGGTTACGGTACTCCTCAGCTCAGGAGTTGATGGAAGACCAGTTGTTACGGTTACGGTACTCCTCAGCATCAGGAGTTGATGGAAAATCAGTTGTTATGGTTACTGTACTCCTCAGCATCAGGAGGTGATGGAAAACCAGTTGTTATGGTACGGTACTCCTCAGCATCAGGAGTTGATGGTAAACCAGTTGTTATGGTTACAGTACTCCTCAGCATCAGGAGTTGATGGTAAACCAGTTGTTATTGGTTATGGTACTCCTCAGCATCAGGAGTTGGACACTTGATGGGAACATGACATCCATCTAACCAGCCAATCACTCCTGGGAACTGCCCAATTCATAGATTGCACTTTATAGTTGGCTTGACCAGCAGCATCAGGAAACTTGATGTAAAGACTCCTCAGTTCACAAATGGCCCTGCAGACTTTGTCAACAATTAAAACACACAGTTGCTTTACTGGCACCACACAAATCACCAGTTTCACAATGAAAGATTCCAGATGCCAAAAACCTCAGTGATCAGAACTTGGAGAGAATTGGGTAAAGGCCATCCTCTGTGAGACAGAGGAAAGTCGAGGCTCAAGCAGAGATATTATCTCCAATGCATTTTCTTTGTACATACGAAAGCTGTCTCAAAGTAATGTAATGGATTACTCCTATCCACCATACTGGTCTGGCCTCTGTAGTGCATGTTGGTCTTCATTTAGACATTCCACATAGTCCAGGCTCCCTCACAAACAGCACTAAGCAGAAGTTAAACCTGCCTCTTTGAAAGGTTAATTTAAGCTTCCATTTAGTCCTAAAGTAGCTCTAATCCTCCCTCTTGCAATCGGCTTTGTTTAGTCCAGAACAGGCTAAATCTACCACTATTTTAAGATACGTCTGTGCAAGTCGTTTTTAGTTAAGACAGCTCAAACAAGCATTTTAGTCCGGACTAAGCTTAAGCCTTTTATGTGAAATCGGACCTGAGTGGTTTATTATAATATGACTAAATATGTTACTTTGTGTTGCAGGTGCCAGTCGAGAAATGGAACGGCAAGGCCACAGAAACATGACATAAGCAGAGCTGTGGGAGACCACCTCAAGCCCCATGGTAGAGCCGGGGGTGGTGTTTACCACTCCACCACGCCTTCAGCAGGCTTGAAAAGTGAGTGATCCATTTGTTTGCTTCAGTTCTCAGTAGTTGAATCCTTTGACTTATTGTTGATTTCAACAAATGCACTGAATTTATTCTGTTTTTCATACTAAGATGGAGCAAGAGTCTGTTGATTGGTTGGTCATTGGGTTCATTTATTTTGCAATAGGTTCAACCCAAACCAAGCTTTAATTATACAGCGCATTTCACAGAAGAAAAAAAAACACATACACAGCAAACAGAAGAATAACAACTGAAAGACTAATGAACATTTCAAGGAAATGCCTTTGATTAACAAGAACTGGATGCTACAACCCAAAATAGAAGCTTGTTTTACTACATTGTTTGTTGTTACGTTCCCCAGCAAGAAAACCAAAAATGTCCCTTAAACAGAAGAGGGAACTAACAAAGAGTCACTGACAACAACCACACACTAAACAGGTGGGGTTTTAGGAAGGGGTCTGAATGACACTATGGGGGTGACACTATGGGGGACCTAAAAGACACCCACCATGAGACCCACTAAAATCTGCCCAAGAAGAGACAAACAAAAGAAAAACACCACACCAAACTTAAAGACAGGAAGCAAACCAAAAAGTGGAGCAACTAAAGGTGTTGACTCGCCACATCTATCAAGACAACTGGAGCACTGGGCCAGACACTCTTAAATTGAACCTGGACCAGCTCAGGTGAACACCTTCCCACTAACAAGATGGACAAGCCAACACAGGTGTAATACATACTGAATAACGAGGTGACACCAATCAGTGCACCAAAGCACGT
>NC_036870.1:5554963-5555995 GCF_002910315.2 Salvelinus sp. IW2-2015
AGCACCGATTCGATGACCGACCTCTGGATTGGTACACCGGACGATGACCGACCTCTGGATGGTACACCGGACGATGACCGACTCTGGCTTGGTACACCGGACGATGACCGACCTCTGGATGGTACACCGGACGATGACCGACCTCTGGATGGTACACCGGACGATGACCGACCTCTGGATGGTATACCGGACGATGACCGACCTCTGGATGGTACACCGGACGATGACCGACCTCTGGATGGTATACCGGACGATGACCATTTGGACAGTTCAAATGAAGAACTGAGCACAAATGGTACATATACCAAAGACAGTAAACTTGTTACTTCCTTTGGTAAATATATTCCACTATCTGAGTCAATCTTTATTCTTATTCATTCTAAGGACCATATGAGTTTATTTGTGCTTCTAACCGTGTTCTTTTTCCAGAGGAAAGGAATGTGAACAGGTTGGAAGAGCCAGTACACAGTGAGGGTGAATGTGAACAGGTTGGAAGAGCCAGTACACAGTGAGGGTGAATGTGAACAGGTTGGAAGAGCCAGTACACAGTGAGGGTGAATGTGAACAGGTTGGAAGAGCCAGTACAACAGTGAGGGTGAATGTGAACAGGTTGGAAGAGCCAGTATACAGTGAGGGTGAACGTGAACAGGTTGGAAGAGCCAGTACACAGTGAGGGTGGAATGTGAACAGGTTGAAGAGCCAGTACCCAGTGAGGGTGAATGTGAACAGGTTGGAAGAGCCAGTACACAGTGAGGGTGGAATGTGAACAGGTTGGAAGAGCAGTACACAGTGAGGGTGAATGTGAACAGGTTGGAAGAGCCAGTACACAGTGAGGGTGTAATGTGAACAGGTTGGAAGAGCCATTACACAGTGAAGGTGGAATGTAAACTATTAGTAGACCATAATTCTATGTAGTAACTATGTAGTAACTATTAGTAGACCAGATTACTATGTAGTAACTATTAGTAGACCATATTACTATGTAGTAACTATTAGTAGATCATATTACTATGTATACTTAGAAAAATCGTA
>NC_036870.1:5557500-5566960 GCF_002910315.2 Salvelinus sp. IW2-2015
CCGATGACCGACCCTGGATGGTACACCGGACGATGACCGACCTCTGGATGGTACACCGGACGATGACCGACCTCTGGATGGTACACCGGACGATGACCGACCTCTGGATGACACGCGGACGACCGTGACGCATGACCGACCCTGGATGGTATACCGGACGATGACCGACCTCTGGATGGTACACCGGACGATGACCGACCTCTGGATGGTACACCGGACGATGACCGACCTCTGGATGGTATACCGGACGATGACCATTTGGACAGTCAAATGAAGAACTGAGCACAAATGGTACATATACCAAAGACAGAAACTTGTTACTTCCTTTGGTAAATATATTCCACATCTGAGTCAATCTTTATTCTTATTCATTCTAAGGACCATATGAGTTTATTTGTGCTTTCTAACCGTGTTCTTTTTCCAGAGAAAGGAATGTAACAGGTTGGAAGAGCCAGTACACAGTGAGGGTGAATGTGAACAGGTTGGAAGAGCCAGTACACAGTGAGGGTGAATGTGAACAGTTGGAAGAGCCAGTACACAGTGAGGGTGAATGTGAACAGGTTGGAAGAGCCAGTACACAGTGAGGGTGAATGTGAACAGGTTGGAAGAGCCAGTATACAGTGAGGGTGAACGTAACAGGTTGGAAGAGCCAGTACACAGTGAGGGGGGAATGTGAACAGGTTGGAAGAGCCAGTACACAGTGAGGGTGAATGTGAACAGGTTGGAAGAGCCAGTAACACAGTGAGGGTGGAATGTGAACAGGTTGGAAGAGCCAGTACACAGTGAGTGAATGTGAACAGGTTGGAAGAGCCATACACAGTGAGGGTGTAATGTGAACAGGTTGAAGACATACACAGTGAAGGTGGAATGTAAACTATTAGTAGACCATATTACTATGTAGTAACTATGTAGTAACTATTAGTAGACCAGATTACTATTTAGTAACTATTAGTAGACCATATTACTATGTAGTAACTATTAGTAGATCATATTACTATGTAGTAACTATTAGTAGACCATATTACTATGTAGTAACTATTAGTAGACCAGATTACTATAGTAACTATTAGTAGACCAGATTACTATGTAGTAACTATTAGTAGAACATATTACATTGTAGTAACTATTAGTAGACCATATTACTATGTTGTAACTATTAGTAGACCATTTTACTATGTAGTAACTATTAGTAGACCTGTTTCGACCCTAATATCCTCTGACCATATTACTATGTAGTAACTATTAGTAGACATATTACTATTGTAGTAACTATTAGTAGACCATATTACTATGTAGTAACTATTAGTAGATCAATTACTATGTATACTATTAGAGACCAGATTACGTTAGTAACTATTAGTAGACCATATTACTATGTAGTAACTATGTAGAACTATTAGTAGACCAGAATACTATGTAGTAACTATTAGTAGACCATATTACTATGTAAACTATTAGTAGACCATGTTTCTGACCCTAATATTCTCTGACCATATTACTCTTGTATAACTATTAGTAGACCATTATACTATGTAGTAACTATTAGTAGACCATGTTTCTCACCCTAATATCCTCTGACCATGTTACTATGTAGTAACTATTAGTAGACCATATTACTATGTAGTAACTATTAGTAGACCATATTACTATGTAGTAACATTAGTAGACCATGTTACTATGTAGTAACTATTAGTAGACCATGTTTCTCACCCTAATATCCTCTGACCATGTTACTATGTAGGAACTATTAGTAGACCATATTACTATGTAGTAACTATTAGTAGACATGTTACTAGTAGTAACTATTAGTAGACCATGTTACTATGTAGTAACTATTAGTAGACCATTTTACTATGTAGTAACTATTAGTAGACCATGTTTCTCACCCTAAATCCTCTGACCATGTTACTATGTAGTAACTATTAGTAGACCATGTTACTATGTAGTAAACCATATTACTATGTAGTAACTATTAGTAGATCATGTTTCTCACCCTAATATCCTCTAACCATATTATTATGTAGTAACTATTAGTATATCATATTACTATGATTACTATTAGTTGACCATTTTACTATGCAGTAACTATTAGTAGACCATGTTTCTCATCCTAATAATCCTCTGAACATATTACTATGTAGTAAGAAAACCAGTTGTTATGGTTACGGTACTCCTCAGCATCAGGAGTTGATGGTAACCAGTTGTTATGGTTCCGGTACTCCTCAGCATCAGGAGTTGATGGAAACCAGTTGTATGGTTACGGTACTCCTCAGCATCAGGAGTTGATGGAAGACCAGTTGTTACGGTTACGTACTCCTCAGCATCAGGAGTTGATGGAAAATCAGTTGTTAGGGGTACTTACTCCTCAGCATCAGGAGTTGATGGTAAACCAGTTGTTATGGTTACAGTACTCCTCAGCATCAGGAGTTGATGGTAAACCAGTTGTTATGGTTATGGTACTCCTCAGCATCAGGAGTTGGACACTTGATGGGAACATGACATCCATCTAACCAGCCAATCACTCCTGGGAACTGCCCATATTCATAGAATTGCACTTTATAGTTGGCTTGACCAGCAGCATCAGGAAACTTGATGTAAAGACTCCTCAGTTCACAAATGGCCCTGCAGACTTTGTCAACAATTAAACACACAGTTGCTTTACTGGCACCACACAAATCACCAGTTTCACAATGAAAGATTCCAGATGCCAAAAACRTCAGTGATCAGAACTTGGAGAGAATTGGGTAAAGGCCATCCTCTGTGAGACAGAGGAAAGTCGAGGCTCAAGCAGAGATATTATCTCCAATGCATTTTCTTTGTACATACGAAAGCTGTCTCAAAGTAATGTAATGGATTACTCCTATCCACCAGTACTGGTCTGGCCTCTGTAGTGCATGTTGGTCTTCATTTAGACATTCCACATAGTCCAGGCTCCCTCACAAACAGCACTAAGCAGAAGTTAAACCTGCCTCTTTGAAAGGTTAATTTAAGCTTCCATTTAGTCCTAAAGTAGCTCTAATCCTCCCTCTTGCAATCGGCTTTGTTTAGTCCAGAACAGGCTAAATCTACCACTATTTTAAGATACGTCTGTGCAAGTCGTTTTTAGTTAAGACAGCTCAAACAAGCATTTTAGTCCGGGACTAAGCTTAAGCCTTTTATGTGAAATCGGACCTGAGTGGTTTATATAATATGACTAAATATGTTACTTTGTGTTGCAGGTGCAGTCGAGAAATGGAACGGCAAGGCCACAGAACATGACATAAGCAGAGCTGTGGGAGACCACCTCAAGCCCCATGGTAGAGCCGGGGGTGGTGTTTACCACTCCACCACGCCTTCAGCAGGCTTGAAAAGTGAGATTGATCCATTTGTTTGCTTCAGTTCTCAGTAGTTGAATCCTTTGACTTATTGTTGATTTCAACAAATGCACTGAATTTATTCTGTTTTTCATACTAAGATGGAGCAAGAGTCTGTTGATTGGTTGGTCATTGGGTTCATTTATTTTGCAATAGGTTCAACCCAAACCAAGCTTTAATTATACAGCGCATTTCACAGAAGAAAAAAAAACATACACAGCAAACAGAAGAATAACAACTGAAAGACTAATGAACATTTCAAGGAAATGCCTTTGATTAACAAGAACTGGATGCTACAACCCAAAATAGAAGCTTGTTTTACTACATTGTTTGTTGTTACGTTCCCCAGCAAGAAAACCAAAAATGTCCCTTAAACAGAAGAGGGAACTAACAAAGAGTCACTGACAACAACCACAACTAAACAGGTGGGGTTTTAGGAAGGGGTTCTGAATGACACTATGGGGGTGACACTATGGGGGACCTAAAAGACACCCACCATGAGACCCACTAAATCTGCCCAAGAAGAGACAAACAAAAGAAAAACCCACACCAAAACTTAAGCAGGAAGCAAACCAAAAAGGTGGAGCAACTAAAGGTGTTGACTGCGCCACATTATCAAGACAACTGGAGCACTGGCCCAGACACCGCTTTAAATTGAACCTGGACCAGCTCAGGTGAAACACCTTCTCACTAACAAGATGGACAAGCCAACACAGTGGTGTAATACATACGTTGAATAACGAGGGTGACACCATCAGTGCACCAAAGACACGTTTCAGTTGAATGCATTCAGTTGTACAACTGATAGGTATCCCCTTTCTACGTGCTAAAGTGAACGTTCAAATAGCAGTGAAATGGAAAGCCAACTACACCTGCCCCTTTACAGATAACAAATAGTATCTTATATATTTGTGTCACGTCATAGGCAATTCAAGAACACAACTTCTCATTTCACTATTTAAATACAACTACAAGCGCTTCACCTTCACAGATAGTAGAACACTTGTGGTGTATGCTACTGGCTGTACGAAGAAGAAAACATAATGTCGTAATAATGATATACAATATGAATGTGTTGGTTTTCTCTGCTTTTTGGTTTTTCTGATGAGATCTGCTAAAACTCACTAGGGCTTCTGTAGAACTCTCGTCCGCGCTTGAGGAACGTTTAGACCGTGTTGTAACGAAATATCTCGAAAACTAGGACTCAGTGAAGAACGATGGTTTGGTGACAAGAGTGGTTTCAAACGCCACTTTTTAATTCAGTGCGACGCCTTGAACAGGCTAATCAGCAATCCAAGTTGTCCTTACGTGGCAACGACGATACGGACATGTCTGATTTCAAGAGGAAAGCTCTTGGCAATTATGCGTAGGTTTATTTCCACCTCGACTGGTGGAGCTTTCTTCTTCTTTTTCAGGGTTCACGTAGATATGGGCAGTGTTGTTTGGATCGGCCCAGACCAATGTATTGCTCTATGTACATTTGGTTTGGGCACCTTGAGAATGACGCCTGATATTCCCTTAAGAGCACGGTCAACAATGGTCTAATATGAGATTGTACAGTAAAAAAATTGGGTCAGTTGGTTGCATGAAATAACTATATTACTGAAATGTTACATGAAATGTAAACATGAAATATTGTGGTTGCATAGTCTATCTTTCAACAGCTTTTCAATTACATTTTGCTAGGTGGGATAGCCCAACGTCAAAACACAGTTTTAACTGTCTAAATAAATAACCAAATGGCAGAAAGTTTGTGATATATGGAAAATCTAAACAAAAAATGTGCTATGTACACAAACATCCTGCCACAATAATCATATTACTGTGTTTTATTTTTAAACAAGCAGCGTTATAACTGCACAAGCCACCAAAACATGTTTGTTTTGACAAGATAGCAATAAATCACTGATATCGATTAGGGGGGAAATCAGGTTGTACCTGCTGTTGAAACTACACATCTAACTTAAAAAATACACATGGAAATGGGAGATATATTTTACCTCACTGGTTAGAGGACAACCTGAGAAGACAGTCAGGCTACATTTTGGAGTAATGCATTTAATTTAGGGTCGCTTAAACAAGAACCCAAAGACTTATTTGTCATTCATGTTGAAATCAATTGTGCGAGAGGAGGGAGATGAGTTGCACGCTCTGTAAAACTAATCAGCTAAAAAAAACACCCGGATATGGGAGTAATGTGTACATCCCTGGTTAGAGGACAATTTGTAGAAAACCGCTAGCTACATTTTGAAGTGTTGCATTTTGATTCAAGTGGGTCACCAACATGGTAAGTAAATGTTTGTTAAATCATATAAATAGTACTCTTTCAATTCAGAGCCTGGATTTTTCCCCTGAGGCTAATATCCATATCATGCTGAAATCAATTGATAAGGGGGCAAACGTTTAGGCTTCTACATTCTGACATCATTAAAATACTCCTACTACAATGTGTTAACATTCTAAATTGTGACATTAATTCATTGAAATCATGAAACAACTCCTTCATGTATGTATATTCTAATATTTGATCAGAGATCTTTAATCAGATTATCTCTGGTCACAGCTATAACGTTTATCTCCTGTGTGTGTTCTCTGGTGGTATATCAGACCGCTTAGCTGAGTAAAACTCTTCCCACATTTATCACAGCTATAAGGTTTCTCTCCTGTGTGTGTTCTTTGGTGTACAATAAGGTTGCTAGATGTATTAAAACTCTTCCCACATTGATTACAGCTATAAGGTTTCTCTCCTGTGTGTGATCTCTGGTGTACAATCTGATGGCTTGATGTAGT
Source organism: Salvelinus sp. IW2-2015 (assembly GCF_002910315.2). NCBI lineage: Eukaryota > Metazoa > Chordata > Actinopteri > Salmoniformes > Salmonidae > Salvelinus > Salvelinus sp. IW2-2015. Next base: position 5,563,644 of record NC_036870.1, read on the forward strand.
AAAACTCTTCCCACACTGATCACAGCTAAAAGGTTTCTCTCCTATGTGAATTCTCATGTGTTCTTTTAGTGATTTTATTCTTAAGTAACTCTTCCCACAATCAAAACAGTGGTGAGATTTCTCTCTTGTGTGTACTCGCTGGTGTATTTTAAATTCTGATGAAGATTTGCAACCTTTCCCACAGTCAGAGCAGCGGTGAGATTTCTTCCCTGTGGGTCTCCGCTGGTGTTTCTTGAGGTGTTCTGATCTGGAGAGACTCTTCTGTGCCTCGTCAGCATCATGATGTTGTTGAGGCTCCCCAGAGGATCCACGACAGTCACGTCTCTCTCCTGCGTGAACAACAAGTCAGACAGATGGTTAAAGGCCCAGCAGAAATTCCACTGTGAAAGGTGATGCCACCAGCGTAGCCATGATGTTGTACAACAATTGACGTCTGTAATGAATGTTAAAATTATTTGACAATTGTCTTAAGACAGTCAAGTGAACAACAATAGTCATATTTTGTCCTGCTTCACATTAGTCGTAACATCAATGACATCGATGATTGTAGGCTAGAAATAAGTTATTAAAGTTGTTGAAATCCTAAGCAGTGTGCCAGACGACTTTTGGTCTCCAATAAAGGCCCCTTTCTGTGTTTAATACGTTTGCYGCATGAGGGCGATGCRCACACAATTTGGTTACAGAAACTCCTCCATGCTAATGCAGAAACAACTAGTTATACCAATACCATAGACCTACTGTAGGACCCATAACTTCACCTAACAGTAACATAGACCTACTGTAGGACCCATAACTTCACCTAACAACAACATAGACCTACTGTAGGACCCATAACTTCACCTAACAACAACATAGACCTAGGACTATAAGTCATTTAATATTTCAGGTGAAACATGGAAACTAAAATGTCTTTCATGACATTTCATAACCTGATCACCAGATAATTTTGTSAATAATCCCASTAYGCTACTCTGTAATATGTTGTRATTCAAAACGTCCTGAATAAAAGAAAATAGCTCTGTGTGTTGTACAATAGCCTATKCATCAAGGAACAGTTCTCTACACATTATGAGCTAAGTATCTCTGTGTGCAAACAGACTAACGAGACCCTACTGTAAATCAAGCAGACAATAACATTATAAACARCAATTTGTTAGGGATGTTGGATCCAACGTGGAGCACGGCATAKCTGTCTTTACCAGAGTAATGAATGAAGAAGCACTTTGGTTGTTGTTGCATGTCGTGATGTTTGCCATGTGACTGGCATTCAGAAAATGATTTCCTGGATCAGCTGATGATAGTTGAACATGTGACTGTAACTAAATTGCTACAGTATTACGAATGATGTGTAATTATTGAAGAATGACGTTAATGACAGTATCGATTTGGGTGTTGTCAATAAATTTAAAGGTGACTCTCGGTTAGAACTATTGGATTTAGCAAACTCTGAAATGATTTAGGATTTCTGTGCCCATAAACTGTTTTCCCAGCGTAATATAAGAAGCCACTAAATGTTACGTAGTTCGAGTGCATTTCAGAATACAAAAAAACTGTCCGACAGCAAGATCCCGTATTTAAGTTGAAGTTCATCATATGACAAGCGTAACGTTATGACTATAACTACTGTTCCCTGAAGGAGGAAAACTAGGTACAACATACTATCAAATCCACACCTCGCTGGAAGCCCCGCCTTCCACAGGAGAGTGAGGCTTGGATTTATTCCTTAAATTTAATACCGCTCTTCACCGACCCAGGAAAGGGCGGGGACAAACAAGTGTTGTACTTCGTTTCCCTCCTTCAGGGAAGTGTAATTATAATCAAAGTTACACTCCCTTTCATTCAGTCAACTTCGGTACAACATACTATGGGGAAATAAAATCATTCCCCAACCGAACCAAACGGATACTAAATGAAACGGCCCCTGGCAGACCACCCAAACCTGACCCTACAAGATGCGTCAGTTTTGTCAATTTATTCATTGTGTTTTGTTTGAAACACTCCTGTCAATGTTGAGTAAGGACACACCTGATTACCCATATAAAAGTAGGATTAATTTACTTGGCCTGCACACAAATGTAGGCCTATAAATGTGCCCATTTGGGGATGTCTGATAGTATTTCTGATTGTCTTAACGCACCACCACTAATGAGTTGTGGGGCCTCTCAAAGTAATATTTTCTTCACCTCCAAACAGCAAGTAAACAAAGTCTAATCAAAATCAATTGCGAATGACAATAGTTCCTCAAAGTATTTTCTCACCCTTTCGATAACCACTCAGCATAAAAGGGAAAAATGTAATGCTCTGATCCAGTGGAAATGTCGTAAAATGTTTCAAGTTTGTTGTAGACAGGCCATATGCAGCCAATGTGATTTCTGGAATATTTCTTTTTTATCAGGATATTTTCTACCTGCAGAATGCAATGTTTTTATTTGTTGGCTTTATGTAGGCAATTTTTTTTTACATAGTTGGCAATGGCAATAAAAGTTACTTTTAGATTTGTATAATTTTCATTTAGATTTAGATAGAATGTAGATTAATCACAGACAATTTTGAGATACAGTAGGCTACGACAATATGTGGCTTTCGCTGTAGCAGAGCTACATGAAGTTCAGGACCTAGAAAAAAGTAGTAAAAGAGGCTATTGGTATTTTGTTGCAAAAGGATCCCTAGGTCCCGCCTAGGAGAGGACACGAGTTTTCCTCCCATTTATGTTCCTTGACGTCAACAGCAAATTCCTGCCATCGTGATCACACTGGTAGTCAACATGGTAATCGCCCTGTTCTGTGAGCTCGCAGTGAGTCGTCGAGCCACGGAGCAGGAGGGGAGGACCGAGCCGGCCTGGAGGATAGGGGACATAGAGAGTCAAAGGATGCAGAAAGGGAGGAGAGGAGGGTTGAGGAGGCAGAATCAGGAGATAGGTTGGAGAAGGTTTGAGCAGAGGGAAGAGATGATAGGATGGAAGAGGAGAGAGTAGCGGGGGAGAGAGAGCGAAGGTTGGGACGGCGCGATCCATCCGAGTAGGGGCAGTGTGGGAAGTGTTAGATGAGAGCGAGAGGGAAAAGGATACAAGGTAGTGGTCGGAGACTTGGAAATAAAGGTTACATTTAAATAAATAAATAAGTGTTTCATGACAAACCATTTTTTACAAATCCGTCAAGGCACCAACTTTGAGAAGGGTTTAAAACAAAGGTTTCAAACCAATTCATGAATGTAATTGAATCTAGGTATGTCTTGCCTTTAATGTAAGGGCATGAAAAGAAATTGGCTGAATATTATACAATGACTTATCAACAGCTCTAATATCTGCCCCACAGGAA
>NC_036870.1:5572548-5585277 GCF_002910315.2 Salvelinus sp. IW2-2015
AGATTACCCATTATAAATTAAATGAAAATGTGCATATGAAAATCATAACTTGCACACAGATTGGTAAAAATGGTCATAGAAATTGCACTCCAACTGGAAAAGGTTGCCGACTGCTGGTGTAGTCTATTACTGAAAATTTCAGGAGCATAACGGCAGAATTTACGAAAGTCCAGGCAATCTTCACTGGCAATTCTAGAATATACTATATAGCCTAGAAACCTGGTTAAACGATCATTATGACATCATGGATGAATTCTAGAATATACTATATAGCCTAGAAACCTGGTTAAACTATCATTATGACATCATGGATGAATTCTAGAATATACAATATAGCCTAGAAACCTGGTTAAACTATCATTATGACCTAATGGATGGCCAGTCCTTGTATTCATAGTGTAGTGAATTCAGGGGGTAGCCCTGATCTGAACTCAAACCTGGGTCCAGCGACTGTCAAGCCAACACCGTATAACTGTTACGCCAAGATGTCTTAACTTCTTGACGAGGTCGTTAGGTGTTGGGTTACGGTTTCTACAATATCGTTCTCTATGAATTTGAGAGTGGTTACACTTCTCCTTCCTCCATCCCTCAGCTGTTTACCAAACCAAGTCTCTGGGCAGCCATTTTGTTGCTGTTTAAAAAAAACACACAACCCAGCAATCTGCAGTTCAAACAATAACAAATCTGTCATTCCACCACTGTTTTGGTAATAAGATGATTATGGGGTTGGAGAAATGTAACTACAGACATAAAGACCTAAGGACTGACCATCCATGATAACAACATTATAGTTTTAACCATGTTTTAACCATGTTGAGGCTATACAGTGTTGATTTACATTGTTTCTAAACATTAGAGTAAAAAAAGCTTATTTACAGTTGAACTAAGCTCATGAAGCATGGTTTATATTCTTCAAGAATCAATGGCTATAAGTAAATAATTTAAAAGTCACAATATGGATGTAGCAATTGCAGATTTCCGCTTTAACACCAAACATCAGTACAACAACTGCAGAGTTTGTGCCTCTGTTTTTAAGACAGTACTTCCTAGAGTTAATCAAGGAACGGTCTCTCAAAACCATCTTATGGCTAAATTCATCGTTAGAACAATTGGATGCCTTAAGATGCGTTTGGGAAACCGGGCCCAGATATCCAGTTTCCTCCTCTTCCGACTTGACAGTCATCTCCCCCTCCTCCTCTTTCACTCCATAAACTGCATCCTCCTCTCCTTTTACTGTAACATCCTCCTCTCCTTTTACTGTAACATCCTCCTCCTCTTTCACTCTGAACGCGTCTTTCTCTTCTTTCACAGTAACGGCCTCATCCTCTTCTTCTTGTTTTACTGTGATATCCGCCTCTTCTTTAGCAGGAGGTGAGTAGCTTAGTGACCGCATGGTCGGAGATGTTAGCTAGTTAGGCTAATGCTAACTTAGTTAGCTAATGCTAACTAACTTAACTTAAGCCCGCTAGCTGACTAATTACAACAACAGCGTAAATATGAAATTAAATCGGATAACTAACTAGACGACAGAAGTGGGTTTAAAACACAGTGGCTAATATACACTAACGCGTCTAAAGAGCTTTATTGGTTCGGCTATTTTGGCTAGGAAGCTACGGAGGAGGTTGACTACCTGTAGCTGCTGTTGAAAGAAGCGTTCCGTCCACTAGATTATACGTCACACTAACAGCACTGCCTTAAAGCCCCACACCAGACCTAGTCTGTTCATTATATACATCTACATGATGTATTGTTACACCATGTAGGAGCAGTATAGACCTAGTCTGTTCATTATATACATCTACATGATGTATTGTGACGTCGCTGCTTATTTATCATTATCTGATAGTTTGACTGAATTAATCAGAAACTTCCTTAAAAATGCAGATGTCAAGTTGATGTAAAGTTTGATTCTCACTGATTATGATCTGCACTAATCAACACATGCATCTATCTGATAGTCTCAATGTAATATTATTATTTAATAATAAAACATTTAAAACGATTTGTTTGTAAAAACATAACTTTGTCCTCAACTGCGTCGGCACGCGTGTCTGCAGATGGCGATGTGCGGTCTTTCAGGCGACGCTGCTAGTGTGACGTATAATCTAGTGGACGAAACACTTCAACAATAACAGCGAGTCATCCACCTCGGTAGCCAACATAGCTGAAAGATTCAAGCTGTTTAGACTGTTTCGGTGTATTTAAGCCACTATGTTTTAAACACACTTCTGTCGGCTTATGCCGTTTAGCTAGTTACCCCCTTTAATTCTATATTTACCTTGCTAGTAGCTAGCTATAATCTAGTGGATGGAACGCTTCTTTCAACAGCAGCAACAGTTAGTCAGCCATCTCGGTAGCTTGCTAGACAAAATAGCCGAACCAATACACCTCTTTAGACGCTTTAGTGTATATTAGCCACTGTGTTATAAACCCACTTCTGTCATCTAGTTTATTATCCGATTTAATTTCATATTTACGGTGTTGTTGTTATTAGTCAGCTAGCGGGCTGGTTAAGTTAGCATTAGCCTAGCTAGCTAACGTCTCCGACCATGAGGTCACTAAGCTAATCTCTACCTGCTAAAGAAGAGGAGGTCTGCTGGACGGAGAAAGAAGCTCTGGTGAAAGAGGAGAAGTAAGAGGAGGCTGTTACAATACAAAAACAAGTAGAGGGTGAGGCTGTTACAGTGAAAGAAGAGAAATACGTTTCAGTGAAGGAAGAGGAAGACGCGTTCAGAGTGAAAGAGGAGGAGGATGCAGTATTTGGAGTGAAAGACGAGGAGGGGGAGATGACTGTCACATCGAAGAAGAGGATATCTAAGGCAGGTTTCCCAAACGCATCTTAAGGCATCCAACGATGAACTTAGCCGTAAGATGGTTTTGAGAAACCTGGCCCTGATTAATACTAGTAAGTACTGTCTTAAATACAGAGGCACAAACTCTGCAGTTGTTGAACTGATGTGTGGTGTTAAAGTGGAAATATGCAATTGCTACACCCATATTTGGACTTTTAAATTATTTATTTATAGCCATTGATTCTTGAAGAATATATCACTTGCCTCATGAGCTTAGTTCAACTGTTGTACCCCCATCAGAACCCCAAATAATATTTTTTTACTCCAATGTTTAGAAACATTGTAAATCAACACTTTATAGCCTCAACATGGTTAAAACTATAAAGCTGATATCATGGATGGTCAGTCCTTGCCTCCATCGGTCTGTCTGTCACCCTTTACACTTGTACTGTACTGAAATGATCCCTCTACACATGTACTGTATTGGAATGATCCCTCTACACCATTTACACATGTACTGTACTGAAATGATCCCTCTACACCCTTTACACATGTACTGTAATGATCCCTCTACAGCCTTTACACATGTACTGCACTGGAATTATCCCTCTACACATGTACTGCACTCGAATTATCACATTGGCTGGCAGAAACTTGCTGTTTTTTTATTGGGCCATCAAAACTGTCTCAGTGATTTTTGTGATTGGTTACATTTCAGTCACATGTGCATAAGGGAGAGGGGGTGTCTGATGTCTGCAGGTCAATGCAACTGAGAAATATGATCCTTGTAATTATTCTCTGTGAATATCAGCAGTGATAATGATTGTGAAATATTTAGTTCATTTCATGAGAGCAAAATGATAATTAATCATTTCTGAACAACCATTTTTTATTTAATGTCTATTAAGTATCTTATCAACTTTATTTCACTTGGTGATGATTCATTGTAGAGAACACAACATGACAATACATGACATCTACAGTGGCAAGAAAAAGTATGTGAACCCTTTGGAATGACCTAGATTTCTGCATAAATTMGTCATCAAATTTGATAATAAATAATAACAAACAAATTATTGTATTTTTCTTGTCTATATTGAATACATAATTTAAACATTCACAGTGTAGGTTGGAAAAAGTATGTGAACCCCTAGGCTAATGACTTCTACAAAAGCTAATTGGAGTAGAGTCAGCTAACCTGGAGACCAATGAGACGAGATTGGAGATGTTGGTTAGAGCTGCCCTGCCTTATAATAAAGACTCACAAAATTTGAGTTTGCTATTCACAAGAAGCATTGCCTGATGTGAATCATGCCTTGAACAAAATAGATCTCAGAAGACCTAAGATTAAGAATTGTTGACTTGCATAAAGCTGGAAAGGGTTTACAAAAGTATCTCTAAAAGCCTTGATGTTCATCAGTCCACGGTAAGACAAATTGTCTATAAATGGATAAAGTTCAGCGCTGTTGCTACTCTCCCTAGAAGTGGCCGTCCAGCAAAGATGACTGCAAGAGCACAGTGCAGAATGCTCAATGAAGTTAAGAAGAATCCTAGAGTGTCAGCTAAAGACTTACAGAAATCTCTGGAACARGKTAACATCTCTGTTGYCGAGTCTACYATARGTAAAACACTAAACAAGAATGGTGTTCATGGGAGGACACCACGGAAGAAACCACTGCTGTCCAAAAAAAACATTGCTGCATGTCTGAAGTTTGCAAAAGTGCACCTGGATGTTCCACAGAGCTACTGGCAACATGTTCTGTGGATACATTAAACTAAAGTTGAGTTGTTTGGAAGGAAAACACAACACCATGTGTGGAGAAAAAAAGGCACAGCACAGCAACATCAAAACCTCATCCCAACTGTAAAGTATGGTGGAGGGAGCATCGTGGTTTGGGGCTGTTTTGCTGCTTCAGGGCCTGGACAGCTTGCTATCATCGAGGGAAAAATAAATCCCCAAGTTTATCAATACATTTTGCAGGAGAATGTTAGGCTATCTGTCCTCCAATTGAAGCTCAAGTTGGGTGAAGCAAAACGACCCAAAACACAGAAGTAAATTAACAACAGAATAGCTTAAACAGAAGAAAATACGCCTTCTGAAGTGGCCCAGTCAGAGTCCTGACCTCAATCCGATTGAGATGCTGTGGCATGACCTCAAGAGAGCAGWTCACACCAGACATCCCAAGAATATTGCTMAACTGAAACAGTTTTGTAAAGAGGAATGTCCAAAATTACTCCTGACCGTTGTGCAGGTCTGATCCGCAACTACAGAAAATGTTTGGTTGAGGTTATTGCTGCCAAAMGAGGGTCAACCAGTTATTAAATCCAAGGGTTCACATACTTTTTCCACCCTGCACTGCGAATGATTACATGGTGTGTTCAATAAAGACATGAAAACATATTGTTTGTGTGTTATTAGTTTAAGCAGACTTTGTTTGTCTATTGTTGTGACCTAGATGAAGATCAAATTTTATGACCAATTTATGCAGAAACCAGGTATTTCCAAAGGGTTCACATACTTTTTCTTGCCACTAAGTAGCTGAATATGCTTATGGATTAACAGTCTAACAGTTTGAAGGGCACAKCTCATGCCATTCTGGTTGAACAGTGAGAGACTAGTTAATTATGGACTAACAGTTTGCCAGTTTGAAGGGCACAACTCATGTTATTCTGGTTAAACAGTAAGAGACTAGTTGAGTTTCATATTGGGGCTAAATGGCTAATGTAATGATGCATTAAGCCATGTATAATAATATATATATACAGTACCAGTAAAACACACCTTATTTAAGGGTTTTTATTTTTACTATTTTCTACATTGTAGAATAATAGTGAAGACATCAAAACTATGAAATAACACAATAATGGAATCCTGAAGAAACCAAAAAAGTGTTAAACAAATCAAAAAATATTGTATATTCTTCAAAGTAGCCACCCTTTGCCTTGACAGGTTTTCACACTACTGGCAATCTGTCAAATAAATCAAGAGATAAAAACAAATTGCAGTGGTAAGAAGGTTTGTCTCCTGTGTGTGTTCTCTGGTGTCTATTCAGGCTGCTTGACTGAGTAAAACTTTTCCCACACTGATCACAGCTATCATGGGGAGAACAAGTATTTGATACACTGCCGATTTTGCAGGTTTTCCTACTTACAAGCATGTAGAGGTCTGTAATTTGTATCATAGGTACACTTCAACTGTGAGAGACGGAATCTAAAACAAAAATCCAGAAAATCACATTGTATTATTTTTAAGTAATTAATTTGCATTTTATTGCATGACATAAGTATTTGATACATCAGAAAAGCAGAACTTAATATTTGGTACAGAAACCTTTGTTGCAATTACAGAGATCATACGTTTCCTGTAGTTCTTGAGCAGGTTTGCACACATTGCAGCAGGGATTTTGGCCACTCCTCCATACAGACCTTCTCCAGATCCTTCAGGTTTCGGGGCTGTCGCTGGGCAATACGGACTTTCAGCTCCCTCCAAAGATGTTCTATTGGGTTCAGGTCTGGAGACTGGCTAGGCCACTCCAGGACCTTGAGATGCTTCTTACGGAGCCACTCTTAGTTGCCCTGGCTGTGTGTTTCGGGTCGTTGTCATGCTGGAAGACCCAGCCACGACCCATCTTCAATGCTCTTACTGAGGGAAGGAGGTTGTTGGCCAAGATCTCGTGATACATAGCCCATCCATCCTCCCCTCAATACGGTGCAGTCGTCCTGTCCCCTTTGCAGAAAAGCATCCCCAAAGAATGATGTTTCCACCTCCATGCTTCATGGTTGGGATGGTGTTCTTGGGGTTGTACTCATCCTTCTTCATCTCCAAACACGGCGAGTGGAGTTTAGACCAAAAAGCTCTATTTTTGTCTCATCAGGCCACATGACCTTCTCCATTCCTCCTCTGGATCATCCAACTGTCTCTCACAGTTGAAGTGTACCTATGATAAAAAATTACAGACCTCTACATGCTTTGTAAGTAGGAAAACCTGAAAAATCGGCAGTGTATCAAATACTTGTTCTCCCCACTGTTAGGCTTCTCTCCTGTTGTGTGTTCTCTGGTGTATACCAGGTTACATGACTGAGTAAAACTCTTCCACATACATCACAGCTATAAGGCTTCTCTCCTGTGTGTGTTCTTGGTGCTCTTTAAGGTGTTCTCTCCGAGAATTGAGTTTTTCCCACATTGCTCACAGCTATATGGCTGCTCTCCTGTGTGTGTTCTCTGGTGTGATACCAGGTTGCTTGACTGAGTAAAACTCTTGCCACATTGATCACAGCTATATGGCTGCTCTCCTGTGTGTGTTCTCTGGTGTGATACCAGGTTGCATGACTGAGTAAAACTCTTGCCACACTGATCACAGCTATAAGGTTTCTCTCCTGTGTGTGTTCTCTGGTGCTCTTTAAGGCGTTCTCCCAGAGAAAAGTTTTTCCCACATTGCTCACAGCTATATGGCTGCTCTCCTGTGTGTGTTCTCTGGTGTGATACCAGGTTGCTTAACTGAGTAAAACTCTTGCCACACTGATCACAGCTATATGGCTGCTCTCCTGTGTGTGTTCTCTGATGTGTTACCAGGTTGCTTGACTGAGTAAAACTCTTGCCACACTGATCACAGCTATAAGGCTTCTCTCTTGTGTGTGTTCTCTGGTGTGTTTTTAGATTACTTGAATTAGTAAAACTCTTCCCACATTGATTACAGCTATAAGGTTTCTCTCCTGTGTGTACTCGCTGGTGTATTTTTAGTTTTGATGAAGATTTGCAATGTTTCCCACAGTCAGAGCAGCAGTGAGGTTTCTTTCCTGTGGGTCTCTGATGGTGTTTCTTGAGGTGTCCTGATGTGGAGAGACTCTTTTTTGCCTTGTCAGCTTCATGATGTTGTTGAAGCTCCCCAGAGGGCCCACGATAGTCCCGTCTCTCTCCTGTGTGAACAACAAAGTCAGACAGATGGTTAAAGGCCCACAACAGCGGAAATCCACTGTAAAAGGTGATGCCAACAGCGTAGCCATGATGTTGTACAACAATAGTCGTCTGTAATGAATGTAATGATTATTTGACATTTGTCTTCAAATGAGCAAGAATAGTCATATTTTGTCTTGTTTTCACATTAGTAGTAACATCTAAGATTGTAGACTAAATGTCTTCTAAGTCTTGTTTTAGTTTGATTTTGGTCCACCAGCCAGTGTGGCAGGCAGAGGAAAGAATATACCAGCCACTGATTTTTTACCAGGCCAAATATTTTTTTGACATGACTGATTACACCAAAAATCACAACAGCAAGAAAACGAATGAGCATGCTTGGCAACGTTTGTAAAACAAGAAATGTAAGTATGAAGTAATGTGGTATATTGCTCCATGTAATTACATTTGTGACCGGAGTCTTTTAACCAATGTGTTAAAATAATACGTTTAGATACAATAGTAATGATGAACAGTTGTAGAAGTGAACAAACATCAAGAATCAACAAAGTGCCTGTCCTGCCAGATAAAATGCTTACTAATTATTATAGTTCAGGGCTCTACGCTGACAAGTTTATGTACTGAACATAAATATAAACGCAACATGGAAAGTGTTGGTCCCATGTTTCATGCGGGATCGTCTGAGGAGAGGGTGCAGAGGAGTATTTCTGTCTGTAATAATGCCCTTTTGTGGGGAAAAACTCAGTCCGATTGGCTGGGCCTGGCTCCCCAGTGGGTGGGCCTATGGCAGCGCACCTGCCCAGTCTTGAAATCCATAGATTAGTGCCTAATGAATTTATTTAAATTGACTTCTATAAACTGTAACTCAGTAAAATGTTTGAAATTGTTGCATGTTGCGTTTATAATATTGTTCAGTATTTAGGAGCTGGGCAATTCCACAGTAGCGGAATTACACCAGACTGATTTTTTACTTTAAAATGTATCCACAAAAACTATTCCTGCTTTAAAACCACGTTTGTGTACATCAGTTCAACAACTGCAGAGTTTGTGCCCCCGTTATTAAATATTAGTATTTACTGGTGTTAATCTGACCTTCCGTCTCCTCATCCTCTCCTTCCTCCTTCACTTCAAAATCTGCATCTTCCTCTTCCTCTTCTTTTACTGAAACATTCTCCTCTTTCACTCTGAACGCGTCTTCCTCTTCTTTCACTGAAACGTCTTTCTCTTCTCCTTTTACTGTAACATCCTCCTCCTCTTTCACTCTGAACGCGTCTTCCTCTTCTTTCACTCTAACGTCTTTCTCTTCTTCTTTTACTGTAACAGCCTCATCCTCTACTTCTATTTTTACTGTGACATCCTCCTCTTCCTTCTCCTCTTTCACGACAACCTTCAGACACAGAGCTTCTTTCTCCGTCCAGCAGACTTCTTCTTCAGCAGGAGGGGTGAAGTGTAGGGAGCTCATGTTCGGGGATATTAGCTCGCTAGTTAGCTATCATTAGCGACTAGATTAGTGCTAATTTAACCAGCCAGCTACTATAGCTGACTAATAAAAACAACGTAAATATGAAATGAAATAGGTTAAGAAGTAGATACGACAGAAGTGTGTCTAAAACACAGCAGCTAATATAGACCAAATGGGTATAAATAGCTGGAATCTTTCGGCTATGTTGGCTAGTAAGCTACCGAGGTGGTCGACTAGCTGTTTATGAAGAACCGTCCACTAGATTATACGTCACGCTAGCAGCATCGCCTGAAAAACGCACATCGCCGTCTGCTGACTGGAGTGGGAAACGCAGTTGAGGATCATATTTTATTTTCAGATCAAGTTAATTTTAAATGTATTTAATGAACTTTTTTAAACTTTAGTTTACAGCGCATTTGGAAAGTATTCAGACACCTTGACTTTTTCCACATTTTGTTACGTTACAGCCTTATTCTAAAATGGATTAAATAGAAAATGTTCCTCATCAATCTACACACAATACCCCATAATGACAAAGACAAAGTAGGTTTTTCGAAATTGTCGGAAAATTATTACAAATAAAAAACAGAAATACCTTATTTACATAAGTATTCAGACCCTTTGCTATGAGACATATTACGGACATATTCAATCTCTCCCTATCCCAGTCTCTGTCACCCACATGCTTGAAGATGTCCACCATTGTTCCTGTACCCAATATTATTTTTTATTTAACCTTTATTTAACTAGGCAAGTCAGTTAAGTACAAATTCTTATTTACAATGACGGCCTACCCCGGCCAAACCAGGAGATGCAGCCTGCTTAACTGTTGCGCCACTCAGGAGCCCGTAAAGCAAAGATAACTGAACTAAATGAAGATCGCCCCCCAGCACTCACTCTCATCATGAAGTGCTTTGAGAGACTAGTCAAGGATCATATCACCTCCACCTTACCTGTCACCTAGACCCACTTCAATTTGATTAACGCCCCAATAGATCCACAGAAGATGCAAGCGCCATCACACTGCACTACCCATCTGGACAAGAGGAATACCTATGTAAGAATGCTGTTAATTGACTATAGCTCAGCATTCAACACATAGTACCCTCCAAGCTCATCATTAAACTTGACCCTGGGTCTGAACCCACCCTGTGTAACTGTCCTGGACTTCCTGACGGGCCATCCCCAGGTGGTGAAGGTAGAAAAAAACACTCCACTTCGCAGAAACTCACAAGAAGGGTGCTCAGCCCCCTCATTGTATTCTGTTCACGCACATGACTGCGTGGCACGCAAGCCTCAATTATCAAGTTTGCAGACGACACAACAGTAGTAGGCATGATTACCAGCAAATGATAGCCTACAGGCGGAAGTGAGGGCCCTGGAGTGTGTGCCAAAGAAAAAACCTCTCCACCAACATCAACAAACAAAGGAGATGATCGTGGACTTCAGAAACAGCAGAGGAGCACCCCCATCCACATTGATGGGCCCGCAGTGGAGAAAGGTGGAAACTTCAGGTTCCTTGGTGTACACATCACTGACAAACTAAATGTCCACCAAACACAGACAGTGTGGTGTAGAAGGCGACACTCTTCAACTCAGGAGGCTGAAGAAATTTGCTAGGCACCTAAACCCTCACAAACTTTTACAAGTGTACAATGAGAGCATCCTGTCAGGCTGTATCACCGCCTAGTACGGCAACTGCACCCCCGCAACTGACCCCCCCCCCCCGGGATGCGGTCTGCCCAAATGCATCACCGGGGGCAACTACCTGCCCTGCCGGACACTTCAGCCCCGATGTCACAGAAGCCAAAAAGATAATCAAGGACAACAACCACCCGAGCCACTGCCTGTTCACCCCGTTATCATCCAGAAGGCGAGGTCAGTACAGGTACATGAAAGCTGGGACAGAGAGACTGAAAAACAGCTTCTATCTCAATGCCATCAAACTGTTAAATACTGTTAAATAGCCATCACTAGCACATTAGAGGCTGCTGCCTATATACATAGACTTGGAATCACTGGCCACTTTAAAAATGGAACACCAGTCACTTTAATAATGTTTACATATTTTGCATTACTCATCTCATATGTATATACTGTATTCTATACTATTCTACTGTATCTTAGTCTATGCCGCTCTGACATTACTCCCCTAAATTTGTATATATTGTTAATTCCATTCCTTTAGATGTGTGTATTGTTGTGAAGTTGTTCGATATTACTGCACTGTTGTCCTTGAGTGTCCCAGCCAGAGCCCGGACTTGAACCCGATCAAACATCTCTGGAGAGACATGAAAATAGCTGTGCAGCGACACTCCCCATCCAACCTAACAGAGCTTGAGAGGATCTCCAGAGAAGAATGGTAGAAACTCCCCAAATACAGGTGTGCCAAGCTTGTAGTGTCATACCCAAGAAGACTCAAGGCTGTAATCGCCGCCAAAGGTGTTTCAACAAAGTACTGAGTAAAGGGTCTGAACACTTATGTAAATGTACGATTGGGCCGTTGTCATCACACTTCCATGATTAGTAAGAATTWGATTTATAGGACTATTGTTTTTTATGATTCATACATACTTTCCTAACCCTAAAATGTACCTAAATAATCTACAAGATCAGAGTATTTTTAAATCTACCAGTTGGAGATGAATGATGACTTCCTTTAGTTGATAGATTAGATTCTAGAACTAGATTCTGTTCTCTCCATCTATTCTAGATTCTAGAACTAGATTCTGTTCTCTCCATCTATTCTAGATTCTAGAACTAGATTATATACCACAAGAAGACTCAAGGCTGTAATCGCCGCAAAGGTGTTTCAACAAAGTATCTGAGTAAAGGGTCTGAACACTTATGTAATGTACGATTGGGCGTTGTCATCACACTTCCATGATTAGTAAGAATTAGATTTTATAGGACTATTGTTTTTTATGATTCATCATACTTTCCTAACCCTAAATGTACCTAAATAATCTATCCAAAAAAAAGAAAAAAAAAAAAAAAAAGAGCAAAAAACAAAAAAAAAAAAAAAACAAAAAAAAAAAAAAAAACAACAAAAAAAAAAAAAAAAAAAAAAAAAAAAAAAAAAACAAAAAAAACAAGAAAAAAAAAAAAAAGAAAAAAAAAAATAAAAAAAAATACAAACAAAACATCAAATTAAAACAGAAAAAAAAAAATACAAAAAAGAAAAACAAAAACAAAAAAAGAGAAAAAAAATAAAAAAAAAAAAATAAAAAAAAAATACAAAAAAAAAATAAAAAAAAAAAAAAACAAAAATAAGACAAAAAAAAAAAAAGCCTCAAAAAAACAAAAAAAAAAAGCAAAAAAAAAAAGAAAAAAAAAAAAAAAAAACAGAAAAAAAAGCAACAAAAAAAAAAAAAAACAAAGCAAAACTAAAGAAAGAAAAAAAAACAATAAAAAAAGTCAAAAAAAATAAAGAAAAAAATCACCAAAAAAAAAAAAAAAAAACAAAAAAAAAAAAAGAAAAAAATAAAAAAAGATCAGAGTATTTTTAAATTCTACCAGTTGGATGAAATGATGATCTTCCTTTAAGTTGATAGATTAGA
>NC_036870.1:5585302-5590318 GCF_002910315.2 Salvelinus sp. IW2-2015
TAGATTCTGTTCTCTCCATCTATTCTAGATTCTAGAACTAGATTCTGTTCTCTCCATCTATTCTAGATTCTAGAACTAGATTCTGTTCTCTCCATGTATTCTAGAACTAGATTCTGTTCTCTCCATGTATTCTAGATTCTAGAACTAGATTCTGTTCTCTCCATCTATTCTAGATTCTAGAACTAGATTCTGTTCTCTCCATGTATTCTAGATTCTAGAACTAGATTCTGTTCTCTCCATGTATTCTAGATTCTAGAACTAGATTATGTTCTCTCCATGTATTCTATTGAGTCTGTTGACAACAGTCTAATTAAAAGGTATTTAACCGTATTTAAAAGGCTTAAGATGAAATGTACTCTAAACCCCATTGAATGAAAACTCCATGACAAAATCTGTTGGCCAACAATTGTGAGGGTTTTCAGAAAGGTAGCAACACATGCAGAGTGTGCGTAGGCAAGGCATACATTCCTAAATGGGGATCGGTCCCGGTCTCCTGGTAAAACACCAGACCCCTCCTCCTACAGCATTTATGTTCATTTTGAGAAAGTGGCACTACAGTCTCCGGGTAAAAAACMACTTTGCCAAACAACCACAACACCTGTCTATGAATTTGAGAGGTTACATTGCTCCAGATACTCAACTAGTCTAAAGAAGACCCGTTTTATTGCTTCTTTAATCAGAACAACAGTTTTCAGCTGTGCTAACATAATTGCAAAAGGGTTTTCTAATGATCAATTAGCCTTTTAAATTGATCAACTTGGATTAGCAAACACAACGTGTCATTGGAACACAGGAGGGATGGTTGCTGATAATGGGCCTCTGTACGCCTATGTAGATAAATCATTTAAAAAATCTGCCGTTCCTAGCTACCATAGTCATTTACAACATTAACAATGTCTACACTGTATTTCTGATCAATTTGATGTTATTTTAATGGACAAAAAATTGCTTTCTTTTAAAAACAAGGTCATTTCTAAGTGACCCCAAACTGTTGAACGGTAGTGTAAATCTACATCCTCCCATGTCGCTGAACTATTGATCAATAATTCCCTATTACAGGAAAAAACACTATTTCCATTGATCAATAATTCCCTATTACAGGAAAAAACACTATTTCCATTTATCAATAATTCCCTATTACAGGAAAAAACACTATTTCCATTGATCAATAATTCCCTATTACAGGAAAAAACACTATTTCCATTGATCAATAATTCCCTATTACAGGCAAAAACACTATTTCCATTGATTACTGTATTGACCTCTCGTCCTCTGTCTCTCTCGTACTCTGCCTTGTGTATTTATCTTCAAAATATTCTTATAGTCCCAACTTAGAATCAAATAGACTTCCCAAAGATAACATGGCATTTACTTTATTTCACCTTTATTTAATCAGATATGTCAACTGAGAACCAATTCACATTTACAATGACAATCTGAACGAAGAAATACTCATATTAATCTATTTTATAATTAACATTTTTGAAATATCCCAATTATATAGTGAACAACATTTAGGGGTTTACACTTGCATTCAATCAATCTTAAATTCATAATCAAAACATAATATTTTTTAAACTATTTTAATCTGATTTTCGACACAAAAATGAACGCAACATGGAACAATTTCACATATTTTACTGAGTTACAGTTCATAGAAAGAAATCAGTCAATTGAAATACATTCATTAGGCCCTAATCTATGGATTTCACAGGTGGGCCTGGGAGGGCATAGGAAATATTCTGGGATCTTTTATTTCAACAGTTAACTCTTAAGGAGCAGCCCATTTTTTTCAATTTTTGCCTAAATTAATAAAAGATAATACAAAGAAGAAACAAAAAAAAAAATGTATTTTTTTGTACCATCATCTTTGAAATGCAAGAGAAAGGCCATAATGTATTATTCCAGCCCAGGTGCAATTTAGATTTTGGCCACTAGATGGCAGCCATGTATGTGCAAAGTTTTAGACTGATCCAATTAACCATTGCATTTCTGTTCAAAATGTTGTATCAAGACTGCCCAAATGGGCCTAATTGGAATATTAATAACTTTTCAAGTACATAACTGTGAATATCTCAAACAATAGCATGGTATTCTTTCACTGTAATAGCTAGTGTAAATTGGACAGTGCAGTTAGATTAACAAGAATTGAAGCTTTCTGCCAATATCATATATGTCTATGTCCTGGGAAAATGTCTTGTTACTTACAACCTCATGCTAATCGCATTAGCGCACATTAGCTCAACCGTCCCGTGGGTGGGACATCGAACTGTAGAGAAGGCTTGGGGATGGCCATCTGACACGTTACCCAGCTTGGCTTGGGGATGGCCATTTGACATGTTACCCAGCTTGGCTTGGGGATGGCCATTTGACAACACATTGAACCCCAGCTTGGCTTGGGGATGGCCATTTGACCGTTACCCAGCTTGGGCTTGGGGATGGCCACATGCTTGACATGTTCTTTGTCACTTGGCTTGGGGATGGAATTTGACCTTCCGTTACCCAGCTTGGCTTGGGGATGGCGCATTATGTGTGACACGTTACCTGCGTCTTTCCGTGCCGGCTGCGCAGGTTGGACTTTAGGGATGGCCATTTGACAATTACCCGTTTGGCTTGTGGATGGCCATTTGACACGTTACCCAGCTTGGCTTGGGATGGCTATTTGACACGTTCCGCGGCTTGGGATGGCGCCATTTGACAGCGTTACCGCAGCTTGGGGATGGCCATTCTGACACGTTACCAGCTTGGCTTTTGGGGATGGCCATTTGACACATTACCAGCTTGGCTTGGGGATGGGCTCATTTGACACGTTACCCCTCATACAACTGCTTGGGGATGGCCATCTGACATGTTACGAGCTTGGCTTGGGGAATGGCCATTTGACACGTTACCCCAGCTTGGCTTGGGAATGGCCATTTGACACGTTACCTCGGTGACGCTTGGCTTAGGGATGCATTTGACACATTACCCCAGCTTGGCTTGTGGATGGCCATTTGACACGTTACCGCAGCTTGGCTTGGCTGGGATTGGCTATGGCCGACCAGTTGCCCGGCTTGGGTGATGGCATTTGACACGTTCCATGCTTGGTTGGGGATGGCATTTGACACGTTACCCAGCTTGGCTTGGGGATGGCTTTTGACACGTTACCCAGCTTGGCTTGGGGATGGCATTTCACGTTACTGCCAGCTTGGCTTGGGGATGGCCATTTGACACGTTACCTAGCTTGGCTTGGGATGGCCATTTGACACGTTACACTCGCTTGGCTTGTGGATGGCCATTTGAACGTTACCCAGCTTGGCTTGGGGGATGGCGCATTAGACATGTTTACCTCAGCGTGGCTTGGGGATGGCCATTTTGACATGTTACGCAGCTTGGCTTGGGGATGGCCATTTGACACGTTACCGCGCCAGCTTGCTTGGGATGGCATTTTGACAACTTGACCCGGTGTGCGTGCGCTTGGCTTGGGGATGGCCATTAGAATGTAAGTATCTCAGACCTTGACTTACTCCACATTTATTACAGAGCTTCAGAAAGTATTCAGACCCTGGGCCCCGATGAACTAGCGAATGCAGCCAGTAAATCCCCTGGGAAGTCCTAGACGCCGATGACCTAGCGAATGCAGCAGTAAATCACCTGGGAAGTCCTAGGGCCTGATGGAACTAGGGATATGCAGCCAGTAAATCCTCTGGCAAGGCTAGGGCCGATGGAACTAGCGAATGCAGTCAGTAAATCCCTGGGAAGTCCTAGGGCCGATGGAACTCACACTGTTTCCTACGGTCTGAATCCCATAAGTAGTAGCTATACTGGGACTGACCCCATTTAGTGGACTACACATGTAACAGGCTGACCCCATTTAGTGTGGTGGCAGCATCATCTGTGGGATGTTAATTTCAGCGGAGGGACTGGGAGACATAAATGAATGGAGCAAAGAACAGAGAGATCTTGATGAAAACCTACTCCGATTGCACTCAGGGCCTCAGACTGGGGCAAAGGTTCACCTTCCAACTGGAACAACAACCTTAAGCACCACAGCCAAGACAACGCAGCGAGTGGCTTCGGGAGCAAGTCTCTGAATGTCCTTGAGTGGCCCCAGCCAGAGCCCAGACTTGAACCCGATCGAAACATCTTGCAGAGACCGAATAATAGCTGTGCCGCACCGCTCCCATCCATCCAATGCTGACAGAGATTGAGAGGATCTGCAAGAGAGAATGGGAGAAACTCCCCATACAGGAGTGCCAAGCATTGTGCGGTCATGACCCAAGAAGAATGAAGGCTGTAATCGCTTGCTCAGCAGGTGCTACCACAAAGTACTGAGTAAAGGTGCAGAATAATTATGTAAATGTGATATTTCCGGTTTTTATTTTCACTGACGTCGGCGATCTAACTCCGCTCCTTCACACATCTGATCTCCTGACATGAGACACCTTTTCCTCCTTCACATCGCTGATCCCCTGCATGATGCGAACCTCCTCTTCACATCTGACTCCTGCGGATTGATCAACCTCCTCCCTTCACAAACTGCTTCCTGATGATCAACCTCCTCCCCCCTTCCCACATACTGACTCCAGTGATCATTCCAGGAGTCTTTTTTTTGGGGAATCCCGAATTGGATCACGTCATCCATCAATGGCCTCATGCACCACCACCACCCACAAGATAATTGCATTCAGGTTTATCCATTGAAGAACATTCATGATTATGGCTGTTCTGGCTAACTTCGTCTCGTTCAATGCTGTTACATTGGCACGGTGGTAAATTAAAAACAAACCTCCAGTCGATCTCAGAAACTGCAGAAAAACTTTTAAAGTCTTTAACCTGTATGCAAGTCTGCTGGGCCTTGATGTTGGGAAAATGAATGTAAGTTCCCGTATACAACACACAGCGCACAAACGGCAGGAGTCATCGTGTTAAGGTGTAACACACTAACCAATGACTCGCAAAAATTCCCGCTTCTGGGAATGTTATGATGTCATAAAGTGTATCGGCCCTGGAGTTGGAGGAAGTTGGCTGGCTAGA
>NC_036870.1:5591437-5593477 GCF_002910315.2 Salvelinus sp. IW2-2015
ACTGCAAGTGTTGTGTTGCATAGTGTCTTGCTGGCATGCATCTAAAAAAATGTTGAGGAGGCCCACCAAGATTTACATGCTAAAATCGCCACTGGGGTGAGATGGGGGTGTGTTCTAGTGGGTCTGGGCAGGTGTGTTGTAGTTAATGGAGATGGAGGTGTGTTCTAGTGGGTCTGGGCAGGTGTGTTGTAGTTAATGGAGATGGAGGTGTGTTCTAGTGGGTCTGGGCAGGTGTGATGTAGTTAATGTTTGTATGATGTTGTCATTTGTGTGTGTATGTTTTGTATTGTTTATAAAATGTCAAATAAAATGTTTTTAAGTCCCAGTGCAAAGTTACACCTCACTATTCTATTTTTGGAGTTATTACATAAAACCAATCAGAATTCAGAAGAATGCCAAAGTCAGGTGTGATGTAATATGGAGGACCAGTGGTACTGGTCAGGCATCGTGTTATGCGGTGGAGCGCACGGTGTCTCCAGTSCGCGTTCACAGCCCGGTGCGCTACATTCCAGCTCCCCGCATCGGCCGGGCTAGAGTGGGCATCCAGCCAGGACGGAAGGTGCCGGTTCAGCGCATCTGGCCGCCAGTGCGTCTCTACGGCCCAGGATATCCTGCGCCGGCTCTGCGCACTGTGTCTCCGGTGCGCCTGCACAGCCCAGTGCGTCCTGTGCATTTGCCGGGCGAAAGTAACCATCCAGCCAGGACGGGTTGTGCCAGCTCTACGCTTGAGACCTCCAGTGCGCCTCCACGGCCCAGTGTATCCGGTGCCTGCCCCACGGACCAGGCCTCCAGTGTGTCTCTCCAGCCCAGTGAGTCCTGTGCCCGCTCCACGGACCAGGCCTCCAGTGTGTCTCTCCAGCCCGGTGAGTCCTGTGCCCGCTCCACGGACCAGGCCTCCAGTGTGTCTCTCCAGCCCGGTGAGTCCTGTGCCCGCTCCACGGACCAGGCCTCCTGTGTGTCTCCCCAGCCCGGTGAGTCATGTGCCTGCTCCACGGACCAGGCCTCCTGTGTGTCTCCCCAGCCTGGTGAGTCCTGTGCCTGCTGCACAAGTTCCTCTGGAGATGGGAGGACCTTCCAGAAGGACAACCATCTCTGCAGCACTCCACCAATAAGGCCTTTATGGTAGAGAGGCCAGACGGAAGCCACTCCTCAGTAAAAGGTACATGGCAGCCCGCTTGGAGTTTGCCAAAAGGCACCTGAAGGACTCTCAGACCATGAGAAACAAGATTCTCTGTTCTGATTAAACCAAGATTGAACTCTTTGGCCTGAATGCCAAGTGTCTTGTCTGGAGGAAAATTGGCACCATCCCTACGGTGAAGCATGGTGATGGCAACATCATACTGTGGAGATGTTTTTCAGCAGCAGAGCAAATTGTCTACTGATATTGGTGTAATTTCTCACCCATTTTGTCTGTATGAAAGTTACTTTCCCCTCAGGCACACACATTTGTTCTTTGTTATTATGAAGGTCATTTGTGTAGAATTTACTTTTCCCCACCCATTCACCCCATCTATTTACATTGCGTATGCATATTCAGCGGCCTGACTGCGTCCAGACTATGTCAAAGGCCCATCCTGATAGATCTGAARGTAATGCAGCTTGGAGTGATCGGATGACGGAAGTCACATTTAGGTGCCAGGTGTAGATGCTCCATATCCATTACTTTSAGTGTTTTATATGACTAAATGTGTTTCTGTGTTGCAGGGGCATTTATCATTTTCAGCAAATGTKCTGGGTTGGTTGAAAAGTGATACTACATCTACATACCATGCACTATTTTGACATAGTGGAACATATACTGAATGTATACTGTTTTTCATACTAAGTTGTGTTGCTTTTGCACATATTTGTTCATTGGTTTGCAAGAGTGTTGATTGGTCAGTCATTGGGTTCATTTGCTTTACAATATGTTCAAATCAAGCTTTATTTATACAGCACATTTCAGACATCAATGCACCAATGGCTTCACAAAAAAAAAGGAAAATAAGAGGATAAAAAACTGAAGATTAACAACTGAAAGACTAATGAGCATTTTAAGGA
>NC_036870.1:5599372-5610120 GCF_002910315.2 Salvelinus sp. IW2-2015
ATGTTGCTCAAACAGAAGAGGGACCTAACAAAGAGTCACAACCACAACTAAACAGGTTTTAGGAGGGGCTCTGAAAGACACTTTGAGGGTGCCCACTGAAAGTTGACTAGTAACAACAAGTAACAACAACTGACTAGTAACAACAACTGGGACCTAAAAGACACCCACCATGAGACCCACTAAATATGCCCAAGAGGAAAACAAAAGAAAAACCCACACCAAACTTAAAGACAGGAAGTGGAGCAACTAAAGGTGTTGACTCTCCACATCTATCAAGACAACTGGAGCACTGGGCCAGACACTCTTAAATAGAACCTGGGCCAGCTCAGGTGAAACACCTTCCCACTAACGAGATGGACAAGCCAGCACAGGTATAACACTACGTGCTAACGAGCTATACGTGCTAACCACCAACCTAAAAACATAAATGGAAAAACCAGACTGTAACACCTTCCCCCTTAAGACAACAAATATATCCTATATTTTTGTTGGACAAGTTTGCTCACCACCAACAGAAAATAACTTACATTTCACATTATAATCAACTACAATGCTTCACCTTCTACAATATAAACATGGTGTCTACTGGCTGTCAACAATTAAAAACAAGAAAAAACACGTACTTCTAAATAATAATATACAATCGTATCTTTTCTCCTTTTTATTTCTATAGAATTCT
Source organism: Salvelinus sp. IW2-2015 (assembly GCF_002910315.2). Classification (NCBI taxonomy): domain Eukaryota; kingdom Metazoa; phylum Chordata; class Actinopteri; order Salmoniformes; family Salmonidae; genus Salvelinus; species Salvelinus sp. IW2-2015. The sequence goes on from NC_036870.1 coordinate 5,600,052, forward strand.
AAGACTCACTAGCTTCTAGAACTAGCCCTTTAATATCCGTAGTAACTTTCCACCTCACTGCGGAGCTTCTCTCTTTTCAGGGTTCCTCAATAGGCATGTTGTTGGATTGGGACCCAGTCCACAATTTCATGCTCTAGTACATTTGGGTTGGCATATCTGAGAATTAACCCTGATATTTTAAAAGCAGGGCAACAATGTCAATATAATTGTACCAAAAATTGTCAGTTGGTTGCATAAATAATTATGATTACTAAATGTTACATGTATTGTAAATATGAWAACTGTAACGGCAGCCTTCCTTCTCTTCAAGAGAAGGTGTAGCAGGGATCGGACCATCACGCAGCGTAGCCAGTGCTCAACATGTTTAATTAAACAATAAACAGAGAACACTTACAAATACAAAATAACAAAAAGTGGCAAACCGATACAGTCCTAGCTGGTGCAGAAAACAGACAGGAAACAACCACCCACAAACCCCAACACAAAAGAAGCCACCTATATATGATTCACAATCAGAGACAACACAAAACATCTGCCTCTGATTGAGAACCATATTAGGCCAAACATAGAAACAGACAAACTAGACACACAACATAGAATGCCCACCCAGCTCACGTCCTGACCAACACTAAAACAAGCAAAACACACAAGAACTATGGTGGAGGAGAGGAAGAAGTAGAGTTTCATTGTGAGGCATGACGACGGTTGTTAGAAAATAGTTTAGAACGAGGAGCGAAGGCAGACGGAGGCTGTGAGCTCGCGACACCTTGACACGTCCTTATCTCTCTCTGAAAGTCTATCTTGCGGACATTGTGGCAGGAGATGGCCATTGGGACATGTTACCCCAAATGTCCCCTCCCCTTGCCGAAATTCAAAAGATGCGGAGCAGCTTCGGTATTGCGAGGGAAATTGGGGCCAGTTATTATGCTCCAAATACTGTGTAACATCAAGTGACTGCAAAAATCTGGTCACTGAGAATAAACGCTGCTTGTTAGTCAGTTCTGTTGAAAGACATACCATTTATGTTATGTGCGCCTGTCCACGAGTCCAGCTTGGCTTGGGGATGCCATTTGACACGTTACCTAGTTGGCTTAGGGATGGCCATTTGAACACATTTACCTACCCAGCTTGCCTTGTGGATGGCCATTTGACACGTTAAACCCAGCTTGGCTTGGGGATGGCTATTTGACACGTTCCCGGCTTTGGGGATGCCATTTGACACTTACCCGCCAGCTTGGCTTGGGGATGGCCATTGGACAGCGTTACCCGCGCGCCAGCCTTGGCTTGGGGATGGCCATTTGACACCGTTACCGCAGCTTGGCTTGGGGATGGCATTTTGACACGTTACCAGCTTGGCTTGGGGATGCGCCCATTTGACACGTTCCCAGCTTGGCTTTAGGGATGGCCATTTGACACGTTACCGCTTGGCTGTCGGATGGACATTTGACACGTTACCCAGCTTGGCTGGGGATGGCATTAGACATGTTACCCAGCGTTGGCTTGGGGATGGCCCATCAATTGAAATGTTACCCAGCTTGGTTGGATGGCCATTTGACACGTTACCCGCCGCCAGCTTGGCTTGGGGATGGCCATTGGAAACACGTTACCGGATCAGCTTGGCTTGGGAGATGGCCATTAGACATGTTAAGTATTCAGACCCCTGACATTACTCCAACATTTATCTACAGAGCTCTTCAGAAAGTAATTCAGACCCCTAGGGCCGATGGAACTAGCGAATGCAGCCAGTAAATCCCTGGGATATGTCTCTCTATGAGGCCGATGAGCCTAGCGATGCAGCAGTAAATCAACTGGGAAGTCCTAGGGCATGATGACTAGGGAATGCAGCCAAGAAATCCTCTGGCAAGGCCTAGGGCCCGATGGAACTAGCGAATGCAAGTCCAGTAAATTCCCCTGGGAAGTCCTAGGGCCCGAATGGAAACCTTCCCACAACTGTTCTAGGTCGTGATCCCATATAGTAAGACTATACTGGGACTGAAACCCCATTTAGTGGAACTACCACTGTACAAGGCCTGACCATTTACGTGTGTGCAGCATCATGCTGTGGGGATGTTCTTCAGCGGCAGGGACTGGGAGACTAGATAATGGAGCAAAAACAGAGAGATCCTGATGAAAACCTACTCCATTGCCACTCAAGGGCCCTCAGACTGGGGCAAAGGTTCACCTTCCAACTGGACAACAAACCTTAAGCACACAGCCAAGACAACGGCAGGAGTGGCTTCGGGACAAGTCTCTGAATGTCCTTGGTGGCCCAGCCAGAGCCCAGATCTTGAAAACCCGATCGAAACTCTCTGCAGAGACCCTCAAAATAGCTGTCCGCACGCTCCCCCATCCAATCTGACAGAGATTGAAGAGGATCTGCAGAGAAGAATGGAGAAACTCCCAAATACAGGAGTTGCCAAGCTTGTAGCGTCATACCCAAGAAGAATAGAACGGCTGTAATCGCGCCCAAGTCTACAACAAAGTACTGAGTAAGGGTCAGAATACTTATGTAATGTGTATTTCCCGGTTTTAATTTTTTCACTGACGTGGCGATCAACTCCTCCTTCACATTCTGACTTCCTGATGATACCTCCCCTTTCAACATCTGACTCTGATGATCAAACCTCCATTCCTTCAGCATCTGACTCCTGATGATCAACCTCCTCCTTCACATCTGAACTCCTGATGATCGAACCTTCCTCCTTCACATCTGACTCCAGTGATCGAATCCAGAGAGGTCTTCTTTTTTGGGAATCCCGATGGACGACGTCATCCAATAGGCCGTCATGACCACCACCACCACAAGATAATTGTCATTTCAGGTATCAATTGGAGAGCATTAGCAATTGTTCCTGTCTGGCTAACTTGTCTCGTTCGAATGGATTTATACATTGGCAGCGGTAAAAAAAAAACTCAGTCGATCTTCAAACTGCAGAAAAACTTTTGTAAGTCTTTACTGTATTCAAAGTCTGTGCCTGTGATGTTGGGACAAATGATAGTCCCGTATACAAAGCGACTACAGCACAAACGGCAGAGTCCATTGTCTTAAGTGTAAAACTAACAATGACTCAAATAATCCATGCCTTCTGGGAATGTATGATGTCATAAGTTATGGCCGGAGTTAGAAAGTTGGCTTGCAGAAGTACAGTTATACAATGTAAATTAACTTTTCATCTGTCTGTCTGCATATTTCAATGACATGCCTTTCAGGATGCAGTGAGATACCCGATGGTTGGACGATACTTTCTCGTCATCGTCTTAATCTTTCTTAAACCTCGGAAATCAACCAATCCTCCGCTGTTTAACTCAATGGAAAGGTCAATTCTTTATTATTCTAAAATGTAAAGTGCTTGGGCGACGGAGAGAATAAATGGTGGAGTTTGAGGCCATGTTGACGGAAGTGAATGCTGGAGATGGGGGTGTGTCCAGTGGCGACCCCATCATACAGGGCAGAGCCCCAGAATTTTGCCCCAAGAAATTAAAATATAATAAAATTATAAACATGTGGGGGGCTTGCCTGTTTTGCATGTATTTGGCATTAATAGTGTCGCATTATCAGTTTGCAAAAACAATGTAAAAAAATAATATATAATTAGTTAATAAATTTGCATACACCACATGGTATCTTTTTTTTTTCTAGTAAGGCAGCCTCCCAAATTGGCAGGTGTTTCAGCCTAGCTCAGTGCCTTTCTCTTTTGGTGGGCGAGCTAGCAAAAAATTAGGAGCATTGCGCTGAATTGGCTCAGTGTTCTGTTCACTCCATGGGGACACTAACGTCGTGGTGAAGTTTATGTCCTTAGTAAAGGTAGACATCCCAAAATGTCAGGCCCTTTGGGTCACTGCCATAGAGTTATCATTACAAGTGGCTTCAAGGAGGCTCAAGGTCATTTGGCCATCCAGAGATAAATGACGTTCAAATCACGTAATAAATTACAGTAGCTTTGATTTGGACTGATCATGTTAAAATCTCTTACTGCAAGTGCTGTTTGCATAGTGTCTTGCTGGCATGCATCTAAAAAAAAATGTTGAGGAGGCCCCCACCAAGATTTACATGCTAAAATCGCCACTGGGGTGAGATGGGGTGTGTGTCTAGTGGGTCTGGGCAGGTGTGTTGTAGTTAATGGAGATGGAGAGGTGTGTTCTTAGTGGGGTCTGGGCAGGTTCATGTAGTTAATTGAGATGCGAGGTGTATTCAGTGGGTCCTGGGCAGGTTTGATGTAGTTATGGAGATGGTGGTGTGGTCTAAGTGGTCTGGGCAGGGTGATGTTGTTTAATGGAGATGGTGGTGTGGTCTTAGTGGTGTCCTGGGCAGTGTGTGATGTAGTTAATGTTTGTATGATGTTGTCATTTGTGTGTGTAATGTTTGTATTGTTTATAAAATGTCAAATAAAATGTGTTTATAAGTCCACAGTGCAAAGTTACACTCACTATTTATTTTGGAGTTATTACATAAAACCAATCAGATTCAGAAGAATGCCAAAGTCAGGTGTGATGTTAATATATGGAGGACCAGTGGTACTGGCAGGCATCGTGTTTATGCGGATGGAGCGCCGGTGTCTCCAGTGCGCGTCACAAGCCCGGGTGCTACATTCAGCTCCCCGCATCGGCCGGGCTAGAGTGGCATGCCAGCCAGGACGGAGGTAGCCGGTTTCAGCGCTCTAGGCCGCCAGTGCGTCTCTACGGCCAGGAATCCTGCGCCGGCTCTGCGCACTGTGTCTCGAGTGCGCCTGCACAGCCCAGTGCGTCCTGTGCATTTGCCGGGCGAAGTAACCATCCAGCCAGGACGGGTTGTGCCAGCTCTACGCTTGAGACCTCCAGTGCGCACTCACACGGCCCAGTGTATCCGTGCCTGCCCCACGAGACCAGGCCTCCAGTGATCTCTCTCCAGCCCAGTGGAGTCCTGATGCCTGCCTAACACGGACCAGGCCTCCTGTGTGTCTCCCCAGCCTGGTGAGTTCCTGTGCCTGCTGCAACAAGTACCTCTGGAGATGGGAGACTCTTCCAGAAGGACAACGATCTCTGCAGGCACTCCACCAAAAGCCTTTATGGTAAGAGGCCAGACGGAAACCACTCCTCAGTAAAAGGTAACATGGTCAGCCCGCATTGGAGTTGCCAAAAGGCAACCGAAGGACTCTCAGACACATGAGAAACAAGATTCCTCTGTTCTGATCTAAACCCAAGATTGAACTCATTTGGCCTGAATGCCAAGTGTCCTTGTCTGGAGGAAAATGGCACCATCCCTACGGTGAAAGCATGGTGGAATGGCAACATCATACTGTGGAGAATGTTTTTTCAGCAGCAAGAGCAAAATTGATCTACTGATATTGGTGTAATTTTCTCACCCATTTGTCTGTATGAAAGTTACTTTCCCCTCCAGGCACACACATTTGTTCTTTGTTATTATGAAGGTCATTTGTGTAGAATTTACTTTTCCCCACCCATTCACACCCATCTAATTTACATTGCGTTATGGCATTATTCAGCGGCCTGATTGCGTCCAGACTAATGTCCAAGGCCCATCCGATAGATCTGAATGTAATGCCAGCTTGAAGTGATCGGATGACGGAAGTCACATTTTAGAGTGCCAGGTGTAGATGCTCCAATCCATTACTTCTCAGTGTTTTATATGACTAAATGTGTTTCTGTGTTGCAGGGGGCATTATCATTTCAGCAAATGTCCTGGGTTGGTTGAAAAAGTTGAGTACTACATCTACATACCATGGCCACTATTTTGACATAGTGGAAGCATATACTGAATGTATACTGTTTTTTCATACTAGTTGTGTTTGCTTTTGCACATATTTGTTCATTGGTTTGCAAGGTGTTGATTGGTCAGTTCATTGTTATGTGTTCATTTGCTTTACAATATGTTCAAATTCAAGCTTATATATACGCACATTTCAACATAATGCACCAATGGCTTCACAAAAAAAAGGTAAAATAAGAGATAAAAACTGAAGATTAACAACTGAAAGACTAATGAGCATTTTAAAGGAAATGCAATTGATTTAAAATATGAAACAATTGGATGCATATCCAACCCCAAATATAGCTTGTTTTACTCCATTTGTTTGTTGTATATTCGCAGCAGGAAAAACCAAGAAATGTTGCTCAAAAGAAGAGGACCTAAACAAAGTCACAACACAACTAAACAGGTTTTAGGAGGGGCTCTGAAAGACACTTTGAGGTCCCCTGAAGTTGACTAGTAACAACAAGTAACAAACTTATGACTAGTAACAAACAACTGGGACCTAAAAAGAGACACCCCACCATGAGACCCACTAAATATGCCCAAGAGGAAAAGCAAAAAGGAAAAAACCCACAACCAAACTTAAGACAGGAGTGGGAGCAACTAAAGGTGTGACTCGCCACCATCTATAAGACCAACTGAGCACTGGGCAGGACACTCTAAAATAGAACCTGGGCCAGCTCAGGTGAAACACCTTCCCAACTAACGAGATGGGACAAGCCAGCACAAGGTATAAACTACGTCTAAACGAGCTATAAACGTGCTAACCACCACTAAAACATAAAATGGAAAACCAGACTGTAACCTTCCCCCTTAAGACAACAAATATATCTTATATTTTTTTGGACAAGTTTGCTCACCACACCACAGAAAATAACTTACATTTCACATTAATAATCAAACTATACAATGCTTCACTTCTACATATATACCATTGCGTGTTCTTACTGGCTGTCACAATTAAAAAACAAGAAAAACACGTACTTCTAAATAATAATATACAATCGTATCTTTTCTCCTTTTATTTCTATAGAATCTAAGACTCACTAGCTCTAGAACTAGCCCTTTAATATCCGTAGTAACTTTCCACCTCACTGCGAGCTTCTTTCTTTTCAGGGTTCCTCAATAGGCATGTTGTTGATTGGGACCCAGTCCCACAATTTCATGCTCCTAGTACATTTGGGTGGCATTATCTGAAGATTAACCCTGATATTTAAAAGGCAGGGGCAACGATGTCAAATATAATTGTACCAAAATTGTCAGTGGTGTGCCATAAATAATTATGATTACTAAATGTTACATGTATTGGTAAATATGATAACCTATGTAAACGGCATAGCCTTCCTTCTCTTCAAGAGAAGGTGTAGCCAGGGATCGGACCATCACGCAGCGTAGCCAGTGCTCAACATGTTTAATTAAACAAATAAACAGAGACACTTACAAATACCAAAATAACAAAAGTGGCCAAACCGAATACAGTCCTACTGGTGCATGAAAACAGACAGGAAACAACCAACCCCACAAACCCGCAACAAAAAGAAGCCACCTTATATTGATTCACAATCAGAGACAACACAAAACATCTGCCTCTGATTGAGAAACATATTAGGCCAACATAGAAACAGACAAACTAGAACACACAACATAGAATCCCACCCAGCTCACGCCTGACCAACACTAAACAAGCAAAAACACACAAGAACTATGGTCAGAAGTGACAAAAACCCAAATGTACACTCCTTTGTTAATATGTATTGCAATAATTTCCACTTAATGGTGAGGCATGGAATAATAAAAAGTATATTTTTGTCAGGCTGGATGTAATGAAAAATATGAGTAGGTGATTTGAGTCATGCTTCTTCGTAGTGGAATAAGAACAATTAGCATTTTGAATGTTTGTCAATTAAATACTGAGTGATTAAGATTGTTAAAAAAATCGATTATAGACCATTTCATTATACTTGCGTCCATGTGTATAGGCTGCCAAGTTCCGTTGAAAAAACGACCGAAATACATATTTTTAACTTTTCAACTAAAACCGACGTATATTTGACATCGGCGCATAGTCTTTTCAACGTCTTTTCAATCATTTTGCTAGGTGGGATATATTTCATTGATATCATGAAAACAATTCCTCATGTATGTATTTCTGATGTTTGATCAGATGTCTTTTCTCAGAGAATCTCTTGTCACATTTATCACAGCTACAACATTTATCCCGTGTGTGTTCTCTGGTGTATAGTCAGATAGCCAGATGTACTAAAACTCTTCCCACATTTGACCACGCTATAAGGTTTCTCTCTGTGTGTCTTCTTCTGGTGCATGTCAGATGTCCAGATTGAACAAAACTCTTCCCACATTGACCACAGCTATAAGGTTTCTCTCTCCTGTGGTGTGTTCTCCTGGTGCACTGTCAGATCGCTAGATTGACCAAAACTCTTCCCACATTGACCACAGCTATAAGGTTTCTCTCCTGTGTGTGTTCTCTGGTGTAACAATTAGATGGCTAGATGTACCAAAACTCTTCCCACATTGATCACACCTAAAAAGGTTTCTCTCCTGTGTGTGTTCTCTGGTTACAATTAGATGGCTAGATGTAGTACAACTTTTCCCACATTGACAACAGCTATAAGGTTTCTCTCCTGTGTGTATTCTCTGGTGCTAATCAGGCTTTCTGGTTGAGTAACAACTCTTTCCAACATTGACTACAGCTATAAGGTTTTTCTTCCTGTGTGTATTCTCCGGTGCACTATCAAGGAGTTGAGACAGTAAATTTCTTCCCACATTGATCACAGCTAAAAGGTTTCTCTCCTGTGTGTGTTCTCTGGTGTACAATTAGATGGCTAGATGTAGTACAACTTTCCCACATTGATAACAGCTGTATAGTTTCTCGCCTGTGTGTGTTCTCTGGTGTGATTTCAGGCTGCTTGACTCAGTAAATCTCTTCCCACATTGATCACAGCCAAAAGGTTTCGCTCCAGTGTGAATTCTTTGATGTATTTTAAGGTCTCCTGAAGAGTTTTAATCTCTTCCCACAGTCAGAGCAGCAATGAGATTTCTTCCCTGTGGGTCTCTGCTGGTGTTTCTTGAGGTGTTCTGATCTGGAGAGACTCTTCTCTGCCTCGTCAGCTTCATGATGTTGTTGAGACTCCCCAGAGGATCCACGATAGTCCCGTCTCTCTCCTGTGTGAACACAAAGTTAAACAGATGGTTAAAGGCCCACAACAACAAAAATCCACTGTTTATTTGTGGTAAAAGGTGGATGCCAGAGCAACCCATGAAGTTGTACAACAATTGACGTCTGTTAAATTATTTGACAATTAAGACAGTCAAGTTTAGCAACAAGTCATTTTGTCTTGTTTTCACATTAGTGGTAACTAGAAATAAGTTAGTAAAGTTTGTTGAAATCCTAAGCAGTGTGCCAGTACGACTTTTGGTTCCAATATGGCCCTTTCTGTGTTTGCTAAATTGCGGCACGAGGGCGATGCGCACACAATTTGATTGCAGAAACGCCTCCCCGCTAATGAGGAAACCGCTAGTTTATGGAATGAGTATATCTGCCTGGAGTTAAAAATGGTAAGCGAAGATTTTAGTTTTCACAATGTATTCTGAAATTACAGCTCACTATCAGCGCAAGATCAGGAGTTGCTACTCAAGGAAACTCACATTAAGTCTGTGTCTATTCACCAATTCACCACCGTGGGAGAAAACTCAGGGGAGTTCTCATAGGCTGACAGCAAAAATAGTCTCCATTTACAGGTTGAATATGAGTACATTTTCACGTATCTTTTGGATTACAATTGTAAGGCTCGTTTGAATGTCCTGCTGAAATAAATTGTTTGTGTTATTGTTGCAAATCAACTGTGTTGTACTTAAAATGCTTAAAATGCTATTTGGCTATTTTTCTATCAGCCTGACAATGAGTGTTTGTCCACTAAGTGTTTTGCCAAATTGGACCCATAACTTCACCTAACAACAACATAGACCTACTGTAGACCCAGAACTTCAACTAACAATAACATGAGACCTAGGACTATAAATCATTTAATATTTCAGGTGAAACATGGAATCTAAAATGTCTTTGTTCATGACATTTCATAACCTGATCACCAGATAATTTGTCAATAATCCCACTGGCTACTCGTAATGTGTTGTCATTCTAATGTCCTGAATAAAGGAAATAGCTTCTGTGTGTTGTACAATAGCCTATCCATCAAGGAACAGTTCTCTACACATTTATGAGCTAAGTATCTCTGTGTGCAAACAGACTAAACGAGATCCCTACTGATGATCAATCAGACAATAACACATTATAAACAT
>NC_036870.1:5610145-5617453 GCF_002910315.2 Salvelinus sp. IW2-2015
AATTTGTTAGTGATGTTGGATCCAACATGGAGCACGGCATAACTGTCTTTACCAGAGTAATGAATGAAGAAGCACTTTGGTTGTTGTTGCATGTCGTGATGTTTGTCATTTGACTGTCACTCAGAAAATGATTTCCTGGATCAGCTGATGATAGTTGAACATGTGACTGTAACTAAACAGCTACAGAATTAAGTATGATGTGTAATTATTGAAGAACCGCGTTAATGACAGTATCCATTTGCGTGTTGTCCATAAAGTTAAGGTGGCTCTCGGTTAAAACCATTGGACTTAGCAAACTCTGAAATGATTTAGGATTTCTGTGCCCATGAAAACTGTTTTCCCAGRGRAACATAAGGAYACACTAAATGTMACGTAGTTAGAGTGCATTTCAGAGATCTGAATTTTAAAAAACTGTCCAACAGCAAGATCCAGTATTTAAGTTGAAGTTCATCATATGACAAGCTTAACATTATGACTATAACTACTGTTCCCTGAAGGAGGGAAACTAGGTACAACATACTATTAAATCCACACCTCGCTGGAAGCCCAGTCTTCCACAGGTGATGAGCGTGAGGCTCGGATTTATTCCTTCAATTTAATATCGCTCTTCACCGACCCAGGAAAGGGCGGGGCCAGTCAGGTGTTGTACCTCGTTTCCCTCCTTCAGGGAACAGTAATTATAGTCAAAGTTACACTCCCTTTCAGTCTGTCCCTTTCAGCGAATAGCAGCAGTGCACAAAAGGGAGGGGGGTGGGGGGGTCAATGTAAATTGTCTAGTGGCGATTTTAGGAATTATTCAGCAGTCGTATGGCTTGGGGGTAGAAGCTGTTGAGGAGGCTTTTGGTCCTATACTTGGCGCTCCGGTACCGCTTGCCGTGCGGTAGCAGAGAAAACAGTTTAAAACTTGGGTGACTGGAGTCTCTAACAATTTTGTGGGCTTTCCTCTGACACGCCTATTATAGGTCCTGGATGGCAGGAAGCTTGGCCACAGTGATGTACTGAGCCGTTCGCATTACCCTCTGTAGCGCCTTACGGTCAGATGCCGAGCAGTTGCCATACCAGGCGGTGATGCAACCGGTCAGGATGCTCTCGATGGTGCAGCTGTATTTCCTTTTGAGTGTCTGGGGACGGACCCATGCCAAATCTTTTCAGTCTCCTGAGGGGGAAAAGGTTTTGTTGTGCCCTCTTCACAACTGTCTTGGTATATACCCACGTGGGTGATTAAAATATCAACTGAGGTCCACACTCCAGTCCAGTTGATGGTGGTAATGCACCTTAAAGTTGGTTGCCAACCGCCATATAAAGTCCAAAGAAAAAGAATCCTGAAGGAAGGAGAAATGACGAGAAACTAATTCTGTTTACCGTTTGGGGCGTCGCGACTGGTTACCTATTTTGATGTGATATGAAAGTATTATCGCCGAAAATGATTTTGATGTGAAGTATTAAAATAATTTATGTGATATGAAAGAATTATGTGAAAATGATTTGTTGTGATATGAAAGTATTATGTGAAATTATTTTGAGTGATATTTAAGTACTGTGTGAAATTATTGATGTGATATGAAAGTATTGGGTGAAATTATGTTTGATGGGATATGAAAGTACAGCGATTTGTTCTTAGAGAACGTATCGCAACTTGAGAACCGATTCACATTTAGATGGAATAATAGTTTGACTATTAAGCTGCCAGCCAGTCTACTCTGAAAAAACTAACATACAGTTCCTTTTGGACGCTTCGAGAGTTAAGAGGGATCAATCAGCGGAAGGCGTGCACATAAGCCGGTACTCATGACAGCGCCCACAAGACAACGCGGGCTGGCCAGAGACTACACACCCGACAGAACCACTCAACTACGGACCGTAATACGGCTCAATGGCACGAGTCCGGCAACCTACCGTCCACTCTCGCCGGAGCCACAGCGAGTATCCCCTCACAGACCTCAGGCCATCGCGGCCCCTGACCTGTCCCGCTCCCGATGGTGAGGGACTACGCTTATAACGAACGGCATCCTGGGACAGTGGCCCGCCCGACGAGAGACCCGGCGAGTCAAAGTACAGTACGTTTGGACGCCATGGCCCACCCTTTCTCCCGTTGACCTTCGCCGCGAGCCTGAGGCAGTCGCCTGACATGCAATGCGTACCCATAGCCTGTAACGGTCGGCCTAGCAGCATCCAGTAAGAACCAATTAATAACAGCCAGCTACCCGCCACTGACCATCTTCCGGTAAAAAAGCTGAAGGGAATGGGGCTTGGAGAAAATGTAACCATCCCATGTATTCAACATTATAGTTTTAACCAATTTGAGAATTCGGGTGTTTGTTTATATTACTTGACAAAACATTGGAGTTAAAAAGCCTAATATTTTGGGTTCTGATGGGGTTACCGAGACAGTTGAACTAAGCTTATGAGCGCAATTTATAACAAATTTCCTTCTAGAGAACAGATGGGTACATATCATTAATTGTAAGTCCCAAAATGATGTACTCGCGCGATTGCCCCTTGACTAAACATACTTGGTTACAATAATAGGAGATATTGAGGACGACTACAAGTATTCACCCCTCAGGCATGTCCATATGGGCCATTTTGATCACATTGTCTAACGTCCTGTTGATGGTCCACTCTTGATGATCTACACGTTACAGTGTAGCTTCAGCCATTCCTACAGAACAACATTAAAGTGTAGAACCCCTTTACTGCATATTGGTTCAACGACTGCAGAGACGGTACTTACTGGTGTTAAACAGATCTCCAACCRCCTCTTCTTCCTCCAACGTGACAGTCATTTCCTCCTCCCCCTCTTTCACTCCAAAAACTGCATCCTCCTCTTTCTCCTCTTCTTTTACTGTAACATCCTCCTCTTTCACTCTGAACGCATCTTCCTCTTCTTTCACTGAAACATTTTCTCTTCTTCTTTCACGGTAACAGCCTCACCCTCTACTTGTTTTTGTATTGTAACAGCCTCCTCCTCTTTCACGGGAGCTTCTTTCTCCGTCCAGCAGACACCCTCTTCTTTAGCAGGAGGAGAGTAGCTTAGTGAACTCATGGTCGGGGATAATAGCTTGTTAGCATTAGTTACTAGACTAGTGCTAACTTAACCAGCCAGCTAGTTGACTAACAACGTAAATATTAAATTAAATGGGGTAGCTAGTTGTTTCCACATAAGTATGTTTAAATCATAGTGGGAAATAAACCACGAAATTGTCTCAAGAACTTGAATGTTCCGACTTTGTTGGCTAGCGAGCTACCGAGGTGGCTGCAGTTGTTGAAGAAGCGTTCCGTCCACTAGATTATTCGTCACACTAGAAACATCGCCTGAAAGACACATATCACCATCTGCTGTCTGGAGTGAGTAAACGCAGTTGAGGAAATATTGAAATATAATATTATAAAGCAGTTTAGGGAAACGTTTTTTTCCTCTCCATTAAATAAAAATATATCAACACGTACAAAGAGCAACAAGTGTTGTTTGATTAGTTCAGATTTTTTATGAGAATTTAAAACAAACTACATCTACTCCACATCTGTTTTTCTAATTCAGTCAAATAACTAGATATCAAAATAAGCACCTAGTTATTGATACCCTTGATAAAGATGAGCAAAAATGTATGTAGAAAATAAATAAATAAACTTTACCCACTACCAGGATATTTTAGCCCAGAAACCTGGTTACCTCTCTGCTTGGAGGCTGAAACTTGGGCCATAAGTGGATCTTCCAGCAAGACACATTAACATCCACGAAGAAATGGTTAATTGGGTACAAAATCAACATTTTCAATGGCCATCTCAGTCTTCAGACTTTTTTATTTTTTATTTTTTTTATTTTACCGTTATTTTACCAGGTAAGTTGACTGAGAACACGTTCTCATTTGCAGCAACGACCTGGGGAATAGTTACAGGGGAGAGGAGGGGGATGAATGAGCCAATTGTAAACTGGGGATTATTAGGTGACCGTGATGGTTGAGGGCCAGATTGGGAATTTAGCCAGGACACCGGGGTTAACACCCCTACTCTTACAATAAGTGCCATGGGATCTTTAATGACCTCAGAGAGTCAAGAGAAGTCAGGACACCCGTTTAACGTCCCATTCCGAAAGACGGCACCGACTACACAGAGCAGTGTCCCTCAATTCACTGCCCTGGGCATTGGGATTTTGTTTAGACCAGAGGAAAAGAGTGGATCCTACTGACTACCAACACCAACTTCCAGCAGCACCTGGTCTCCCATCCAGGGACTGGGACCAGGACGCGTAACCCTGGCTTAGCTTCAAGAAAGCAAGCGCCAGCAGTGGTATAGGGGGGGGGGGGGGGGGGGGGGGGTGCAGGGTGGGTATGCTGGCTGGCAACTGGCATTTGAAAAACCTGTGGTTTGGAATTGAACAGGGCAGTCCACAAGCGCAGACAAAATAAATCAAGGACCTGGAGAGATTCTGTATGGAGGAATGGTCTAAGATCCCACCAATGTGTTCTCTAATCTCATAAAAACTTTCAGGGTCTTATCCTCCCAATGGGAGGGTGGCCGGGAGATTTGAAAACATGGGTGGCAATAATTCCAGTATTAGAATAAAATAATAATTTCCTTTTTTGTTGGTGTAATAAGATACATCATGTAGATGTATGACTAATGAAAAGATAGGTCTATACTGCTCCTACATGGTGTAACAATACATCCATCATGTAGAATGTATATAATGAACAGACTAGGTCCTATAAGCTCCTACATGGTGTAACAAATACATCATGTAGATGTAAATATAAGAAGACAAGGTCTAATACTGCTGCCTAATGGTGTAACAATACAATCATATGTAGATGTATATAATGAAAAGACTAGGTCTATACTGCTCCTACATGGTGTAACAATACATCATGTAGACTGATATAATGAAAAGACTAGGTCTATACTGCTCTACATGGTGTAACAATACATCATCATGTAGATGTATGATAATGAACAGCACTAGGTCATACTGCTTCCTAACATGGTGTAACAATACATCATGTAGATGTATATAATAAAAGACTAGGTCTATATACTGCTCCTACAATGGTGTAACAATTACATCATCATGTAGATGTATATTAATGAACAGACTAGGTCTATACTGCTCCTACATGGTGTTAACAATACATCATAGTAGATGTATATAATGAACAGACAAGGTCTATACTGCTCCTACATGGTGTAACAATACATCATGTGAGATGTATATAATGAAAAGACTAGGTCTATACTGCTCTACATGGTGTAACAAATAACATCATGTAGATGTATATAATTGAACAAGACTAGGTCTATACTGCTCCTACATGGTGTAACCAATACATCATGTAGATGTATATAATGAAAAGACTAGGTTATACTGCTCCTACATGGTGTAACAATACATCATGTAGATGTATATAATGAACAGACTAGGTTCTATACTGCTTCCTACATGGTGTAAAATACATATGTAGATGTAATAATGAAAAAGACTAGGTCTATACTGCTCTACATGGTGTAACAATACATCATGTAGATGATTTAATCGAACAGACTAGGTCTATGACTGTCTAGTGGTGTAACAATACATGGACTGTGGCGTTTGTAAATCTCTGTGAAATGCTGTGGTTTCCAGCGGACCAGGTAACCGAACCAAGCTGTACCGGTTGCATCTTTGCAGCCTATTCTTGCTTTGACAAACCTTTCGGCAGGGTTCTGGTGGACTGTGTTGGTCCTTTGCCCAAGCCAATAGTGGTATTTCAGTTAACTAGTGTATACTATTTATAATGCAGACATGATACAGTAGTTCATATGTATTTACTGGTTGAGAAGTACTCTTTCTGTTTGAGAGACATTTTTGTCTTATCTTGCCGGGGGTCGTCACAATAGATGTTTTTTTTAAAAACACTTTCTTACATTTCCGCCAAGTAGTCCTATGCTCAGGTGGGAGCTCCCTCAACATTAATCAGGACAGAGAAACCAGACATGCTCATTGCTCACATGGAGCACTCAACAAAAAAATGAGAGCGGTAAGCCAATATACTACCACCACTGCGACCTGTATGCTCTCGTTGGCTGGCCCTCACTACATATTCGTCGCCAACCCACTGGCTCCAGGTCATCCATAAGTCTTTGCTAGGTAAAGCCCTGCCTTATCTCAGCTCAACTGGTCACCATAGCAACACCCATAGCACGCGCTCCAGCAGGTATACTTTCACTGGTCATCCCCAAAGCCAACATTACTTTGGCCGCCTTTCCTTCCAGTTCTCTGCTGCCAATGACTGGAACGAATTGCAAAATCACTGAAGCTGGAGTCTTATATTCTCCCTCTTACTTTTAAGCATCAGCTGTCAGAGCAGCTTACCGATCACCTGTACCTGTACACAGCCAATCTGTAAATAGCCCACCCAACTACCTCATCCCCATATTGTTATTTATACCTCTTGCGCTTTTGCACCCCCAGTATTCCTACTTGGCACATCCTCATCTCTCACTCCAGTGTAATGCAAATTGTAATTATTTTCGCCTTATGGGCCTACTCGCTTCTGCATTTTCTCATACCTGTACATAGATTTTTCTATTTTCTATTGTGTTATTGACTGTAGTTTTGTTTATGTGTAACTCTGTGTTGTTGTTTTTGTCACACTGCTTTGCTTTATCTTGGCCAGGTCGCAGTTGTAAATGAAAACTTGTTCTCAACTGGCCTACCTGGTTAAAGAAAGGTGAAATAAAAAATAAAAAAAGACTAATTAATACATGCATTAACAGAAATAAAACTGTAACCAAATGACAGAAAGTACGGTACATTTACTACTGCTGACATTTGTAAAGGGGAATTGATATAATAAAATTAATCAATACAATGAAGGAGCAAGAATTGGTGGAAGCCAGCGGAGGACATTCTGAAGAGAAGACTCACCTATATCTTCACCACACAACCCTCCCCTTTTTCTTGTCTCAAACATTTTAAAATTATACGCAAGAGCATTATCTTCACACCTATTTGAGCTGCTTTTCAATGACAGCCGCAAATCAATAATAATAATAATACATAAATCTGGGGCGGCAGCGTAGCCTAGTGGTTGCAAGATCAAATCCCGAGCTGAAAAGGTACAAATCTGTTGTTCTGCCCCTGAACAAGGCAGTTAATATCAGCAAGGCCTATTGCCACACACGTACTGCCCAAATAGGCATAAGCCTACAAGCTTGTGATTGAAACAATACACAGCTATTTTTTTAAAGAAGCTAATGAACCTATCAGGTGGACTGTAATAGAAACGGTGTGTTCATCTCTGTCAGAATATGGACTCTACCAGGTGGACT
>NC_036870.1:5624066-5630634 GCF_002910315.2 Salvelinus sp. IW2-2015
CGATACCCTGACTGTAAAACGGAATTTCGTGAGATAGCTAAGCAGGAACTGCGTGTCACAGCATGACAATGTGAATGTGATTGGTCGACAGTCTCTTGGACGGGCGTTATATACYCTTTGACATTTTCTGGAATAGTTTTTATTTGAAAACGTTTCTGTTTACTTGCCTGCCTATTGAATTTGGAATGCACTGTACTGTTCATCTCTGAAACTCACTGAGATKATTCCTTTGATACAGCAGTAGCAATACAGGGATATAACATCTACAGAAAATACATGAATGCTTATGGGGAGCTGTTGCTGTATACAGTGCATTCTGAAAGTGTTCAGACCCCTTGACTTTTTTAAATTCTAAAATTGATTAKATTWTTTTTTTCTACCTTTCATTTAGCTAATTTATTTGGCACACCTGCATTTGGGGAGTTTCTCCCATCCTTCTCTGCAGATCCTCTCTAGCTCTGTCAGGTTGGATGGGGAACATCACTGCACAGCTATTTTCAGGTCTCTCCAGAGATGTTAGATCGGGCTCAAGTCCGTGCTCTGGCTATGTCACTCAAGGACATTCAGAGACTTCTACCGAAGCCACTCCTGCGTTGCCCCAAAATCATGTTCTAGTGTCCCCARCTAAAATAAATCTTAGTCAACCTTAGTCTGTTCTTTCTACCAAAGGATTGGTTGAAATGTTATAACGTGTATTTTTCCATATATAGACACACCCCATGTGTTTTAATAAAATCAACTATATGTACTGAACTGGTCTGATGCTTTAAGCATGCTGTTTGATTAAATAATTAAGACACACAAATGACTCGAGGGAGCCAGAGATCAAGATAACCTAACCTAACCAGAAGGAGAACAATTCTGCCGTTATGCTCCTGAAGTTTCCMGTAATGGGCTACACCAGCGGTRGGRAACCTTTTCCATTTGGAGTGCCAAGTTATCTTACCATTTCTACCAACCTGCGTGCCACTTACGATTTTCATAGGTACATTTTCGTGGAACAGTTTCATCTCATTTATAATAGTATCTCAAAATCATTGTCTGTGATTAATCTACATTCTATCTAAATCTAAATGAAAATTATACAAATCTAAAAGTAACTTTTATTGCCATTGCCAACTATGTAAAAATAGCCGACATAAAGCCAACAAATGAAAACATTGCAGCCTGCAGGTAGAAAATATCCTGATAAAAATAAATATCCTATAAATCACATTAGCTGCACATGACCTGTCTACAACGAACTTGAAACATTGTATCAACTATCAACTGGGTTGGCCCGAAACTCGTGATAGCAAGCTTGCAACATTGTATAAAATATTCTGGGCCCTCAGAGTTTCCCGGCCAGTGAGTTTGGGACAGACACAGCTGTCGGCTATTTGTGAAAAGAATAAGAAGTAATCAGGTATTGTATGACATTTCCACTGGATCAGAGCATTGCATTTTTCCCTTTTATGCCGAGTGGTTATCGAAAGGGCGAGAGCTGGAAATATTTTACGAAAATACTTTGAGGAACTATTGTCATTCGCATTGATTTTGATTAGACTTTGTTTACTTGCTGTTTGAGGTGAAAAAAATTACTTTGAGAAGCTCCAACTCATTAGTGGTGGTGCGTTAAGACAATCAGAAATACTATCAGACATCCCCAAATGTAACTTTGACTATATTACTCTTCCCTGAAGGAGGGAAATGAGGTACAACACCTGTTTGACCCGCCCTTTCCTGGGTCGGTGAAGCGGTATTACATTTAAGGAATAAATCCGAACCTCACGCTCATCACCTGTGGAAGGCGGGGCTTCCAGCAAGGCGTGGATTTAATAGTATGTTGTACCTAGTTTCCCTCCTTCAGGGAACAGTAGTTATAGTCATAACGTTAACCGTCTACTTCATCACCATCCCGGATCCGGGAGCATCCTCATCAGTAAAAAAGCTGACTAGCATAGCCTAGCATAGCGCCACAAGTAAATACTAGCATATAAATATCATGAAATCACAAGTCCAAGACACCAAATGAAAGATACACATCTTATGAATCCAGCCATCATTTCCGATTTTTAAAATGTTTTACAGCGGAAAACACAATATGTATTTCTATTAGCTAACCACAATATGCAAAAGACTCAACCGCATATTTTCACAATTTTTTTACCGCATAGGTAGCTATCACAAAACGACCAAATAGAGATATAATTAGTCACTAACCAAGAAACAACTTCATCAGATGACAGTCTTATAACATGTTATACAATAAATCTATGTTTTGTTCGAAATGTGCATATTTGAGGTATAAATCATAGTTTTACATTGCAGCTACCATAAAAAAATATCACCAAAGCAGCCGGAATAATTACAGAGAGCAACGTAAATACCTAAATACTCAACATAAAACATTTATGAAAAATACATGGTGTACAGCAAATGAAAGATAAACATCTTGTGAATCCAGCCAAATTTCGATTTTTTAAGTGTTTTACAGCGAAAACACAATATAGCATTATATCAGCTTACCCAATAGCCAAACACACAAACGCATTTATCAGCAGCAAAAGGTAGCGATCGCAAAAACCAGCAAAAGATATTAAATTATTCACTAACCTTGACAAACTTCATCAGATGACAGTCCTATAACATCATGTTACACATACATATAGTGTTTTGTTCGAAAATGTGCATATTTAGCGGTACAAATCGTGGTTTTACAATGTGAATACGTAGCCAAAATGCACAAAATTCTCCGGAGATATTTTGGACACTCACCTAATCTAATCAAATAACTCATCATGAACTTTACTAAAAAATACATGTTGTACAGCAAATGAAAGATACACTAGTTCTTAATGCAACCGCTGTGTTAGATTTTTTTAAATAACTTTAGTACGACATACAGCTTACGTTATAGCGAGACAGCGCCCGCAATAAGGGCGGAAAATAGGACTAAAC
This sequence comes from Salvelinus sp. IW2-2015, assembly GCF_002910315.2. Lineage (NCBI taxonomy): Eukaryota > Metazoa > Chordata > Actinopteri > Salmoniformes > Salmonidae > Salvelinus > Salvelinus sp. IW2-2015. Next base: position 5,627,007 of record NC_036870.1, read on the forward strand.
ATTTCCCACAGAAATACGAAATAACATCATAAATGGTTCCTACTTTGCTGAGCTTCCATCAGAATCTTGTACAAGGAGTCCTTGGTCCAGAATAATCGTTGTTTGGTTTTAGAATGTCCCTTCTCCTGTCGAATTAGCAACCATAGCTAGCCATGTGGCGCAAACGTGCCCAACTTCACCTGACGCAAAGAAAAGAAATTCCAAAACTCGCAATAAACGTTCAATAAACTGATACAACTCGGTTGAAAAAAACTACTTCATGATGTTTTTATCACATCTATCAAATAAAATCAGAGCCGGAGATATCTAACGTGTATACCGAAAGCTTTTCAGAAGGCAATCTGGGTTTCCTTCTCGCGCCCTTCGAAGACAATGACATTTCCAGACACGTCATTCCAAAAGCTCTTGTTCGGCCTCAGATCAAGCTAGACACCCCATTCCACCTCCCACTGCCCGTTGACATCTAGTGGAAGGCGTATGAAGTGCATGTATATCCATAGATTTCAGGCAAATTAATAGGAAGGCCCTGGAACAGAGCCTCGATTTCAGATTTTTCACTTCCTATCAGGAAGTTTGCTGCAAAATGAGTTCTGTTTTACTCACAGATATAATTCAAACGCGTTTTAGAAACTTGAGAGTGTTTTCTATCCAATAGTAATAATAATATGCATATTGTACGAGCTAGAATAGAGTACGAGGCAGTTTAATTTGGCACGATTTGTTACAAAGTGAAAACAGCCCCCCTATTGACAAAAGGTTGTTAAGCTTGTCATATGATGAACTTCAACTTAAATACTGGATCTTGCTGTGGGACAGTTTTTGTATTCAGATCTCTGAAATGCACTCTAACGATGTAACATTTAGTGTCTCCTTATGTTACGCTGGGAAAACAGTTTTCATGGGCACTGAAATCCTAAATAATTTCAGAGTTTGCTAAACCAATGGTTCTAACCGAGAGTCACCTTGACTTTATTGACAACACCCAAATGGATACTGTCATTAATGCGGTTCTTCAATAATTTGACATAATTCTTAATACTGTAGCTGTTTAGTTACAGTCACATGTTCAACTATCATCAGCTGATCCAGGAAATTATTTTAATGACAGTCACATGACAAACATCATGAAATGCAACAACAAGCAAAGTGTGCGTCTCTTTCATTACTCTGTTAAAGACAGTTGTGCTGTGCTACATTGGATCCAACATCACTAACAAATTGATGGTTATAATATGTTATTGTCTGCTTGATTTATAATAGGGTCTCGTTAGTCTGTTTGCACACAGAGATACTTAGCTCATGTGTAGAGAACTGTTCCTTGATGGATAGGCTATTGTACAACACACAGAGCTATTTTCCTTTATTCAGGACATTTAGAATGACAACACATTACAGAGTAGCATTGTGGGATTATTCACAAAATTATCTGGTGATCAGGTTATAAAATGCCATGACAAAAGACATTTTAGTTCCATGTTTCACCTGAAATATGAAATGATATTTATAATCCTAGGTCTATGTTATTGTTAGTTGAAGTTATGCGTCCTACATTAGGTCTMTGTTATTGTTAGGGGAAGTTATGGATCCTACAGTAGGTCTATGTTATTGTTAGGTGAAATTATGGGTRCTACAGTAGGTCTATGTTATTGTTAGGTGAAGTTATGGGTCCTACAGTAGGTRWATGTTATTGTTTGGTGAAGTTCTGGGCCAATTTGTTAAACAATTAGTGTACAAACCCTCATTGTCAGGCTGATGGCAAAGCTAGCCAAAGAGCATTTTACTGGTTGAAGTGTTTTTTAAAGTATAAAGTAGTTGATTTGCGACAATAACACAAACATATTAAGCAGGAGATTCAAGCGAGCCTTACAATTATAATCCAAAAGTAATGTGTTAATCTAACTGCATTGTCTGATTTACAATAGGCTTTACAGCGAAAGCATACCATGCTATTGTTTGAGGATGGCGCCTCACATCAACATATTTTTCAACCAGCACAGGCTTCATAAAATCACAAATAGCGATTAATAAATCACTTACTTTTGAAAATCTTCCTCTGTTTGCAATCCCAAGGGTCCCAGCTACAACATMAATGGTCATTTTGTTAGATAAAATCCTTCTTTATATCCCAAAAAGTCTGTTTAGTTGGCGCCATCGATTTCAGTAAAACAACTCYWTCAACATGCAGACAAAGGAATCCAAAAATCTACCGCTAAACTTTGTTCAAACAAGTCAAACTACGTTTCTATTCAATCCTCAGGTACCCTAAAATGTAAATAAACTATCATATTTCATAAGGGAAAAAGTATGTTCAATAGAAAAGGAAAATTAGCGGGCGCACGTCCTCTTCGTCGCGAACCGACAGACTGATTTTCCACTGGGACTCTTTGTACCAAAACTCCAAATTCTTCCTCGTTTGGGAAGAAACAAGTCTGAAACAATGATCAAAGACTGTTGACATCTATTGGAAGCCATAGGAATTGCAATCTGGGAGCTAGAATTGCATAGGACCCATAGCTTTCCATTATAAGAGCCTGGGACCTCAACAAAAAAATATATATACTCCGGTTGGTTTTTCTTTCGYTTTTTGCCTAACATATCAATTGTGTTATAGTCTCATACATTATTTTAAKATTTCTACAAACRTCAAAGTGTTTTCTATCCAATMGTACCAATTATATGCATATCCTGGCTTCTGGGCCTGGATAACAGGCAGTTTACTTTGGGCATGTCAGTCAGGCGGAAATTCAGAAAAATAGACCCTAGCCTGAAGACGTTTTTTTTGTGAGTTTCCTTGACTAGCACTCCTGATCTTGCGCTGATAGTGCGCTGTAATGTTCAGAATACATTGTGGAAAACTAAAATCTTCGCTCACCATTTTTGCTCCAGGCAGATATACTACATCCATAACTAGCGGTTTCCTCATTAGGCAGGAGGCGTATCTGCAATTAAATGGTGTGTGCTTTGCCCTCGTGCTGCAATTCTATAATTGGAGACCAAAAAGGTCTACTGGCACACTGCTTAGGATTTCAACAACTGATAACTTATTGGCCTACAATCATCGATGTTACTACTTAATGTGAAAGACAAGAAAAAAATGACTATTGTTGCTATCTTTGGACTGTCTTAATTGTCAATTTAACAGACATCATTGTTGTACAACTTCATGGTATGCTCTGGGCATTCACCTTTTTACCTCAAATAAAACAGTGGATTTCCGCTGTTGTTGGCCTTTTAACCATCTGTCTGACTTAGTCCCGTCTCTCTCCTGTGTGAAATGACAAATCTGGATCCTTGGGATTGAAAGAGTATTATTTATGAGATTTATCCAAAAACGTGACTAACAAAAATAGAGCTGTTTACACTTACGCAGCTATTGGCCCCACTTGAATCAAAACTTGCAACACTTTCAAAATGTTTTAGTTTTCAATATATCCCAAACTGTTCTGCATATTGGTTATTGATTTGGACCACGTTTTTAAAAAAACTGTTTGACATTTGCGCTATTTCCCATTTTAGCAAAATGTCATTTGAAAAAGACGTTGAAAATAAGACTGGTTTCCTACGTCCCAATATATGTTCCAATATAGTTCGGTTGTAGCTGAAAGTGGAAAGTTGAAAAGAGTAAGAT
>NC_036870.1:5631164-5645307 GCF_002910315.2 Salvelinus sp. IW2-2015
GTGAGTTTTGTTTTGGGGCTCATGAAGCATTGTAGTTGATAATGTGAAATGGAAATTGTTTTCTGTTGTCCAACAAAAATATAGGAGATATTTGTTGTCTTAAGGGGGAAATGTTACAGTCTTTGTTTTTTCCATTTATGTTTTGAGATTGGATTTCAGCACGTCTAGCTCGTTAGCACATAGGATGCACTGATTGGTGTCACCTCGTTAGTCAGTATGTGTTACACCTGTGCTGGCTTGTCCACTCGTTAGTGGAAGGTGTTTCACCTGAGCTGGTCCAGGTTCTATTTAAGAGTGTCTGGCCCAGTGCTCCAGTTGTCTTGATAGATGTGGAGAGTCAACACCTTTAGTTGCTCCAGCTTTTTGGTTTGCTTCCTGTCTTTAAGTTTGGTGTGGGTTTTTCTTTTGTTTGCCTCTTCTTGGGCAGATTTAGTGGGTCTCATGGTGGGTGTCTTTGAGGTCCCAGTTGTTGTTACTAGTCAACTTTCATTGGACACCCCATAGTGACTTTCAGAGCCCCCTAAAAAACAAGCTTATATTTGGATTGGATATTTTAATATTTTAATCAATGGCATTTCCTTAGGATGCTCATTAGTCTTTAAGTTGGTATTATTGTTTTTTATCCTCTTATGTTTGTGTACTAAATATTCCTGTTTATTTTCATTGTTTTTTCCTGAGAAGCCATTGTTGCATGTCTGAAATGTGCTGTAAATAAAGCTTGATTTGATTTCAACAAATGAATCCAATGACTGACCAATCAACAGATCTTGGTCCATCTTAGTATGAAAAACAGTATCACTTTTCCAGCCTGCTGAAGCTGTGGTGGAGTGGTAACACTACCCCCGGCTCTACCAGGGGCTTGAGGTGGTCTCCCACAGCTCTGATGGTGAGTGGTAAACACCACCCCCGGCTCTACCAGGGGCTTGAGGTGGTCTCCCACAGCTCTGCTTATGTCATGTTCTGTGGCCTTGCCGTTCCATTTCTTGACTGCCCCTGCAACACAGAAATTAACATATTAGTCATATTATAAAAAACACTCAAAGTAATGGATATGGAGCATCTACAGCCTCAGTTACACCTGGCACCTAAATGTGACTTCTGTCATCTGATCACTCCAAGCTGCATAGGTTCAGATCTACCAGGATGGGCCTTTGACATAGTCTGGATGCAGTCAGGCCACTGAATATGCATAAGTAATGTAAAGAGATGGGGTGTTTCCAACAGAGTATCTAACTAAATGCTTGTGTTCCTAGCTCCAACAGTGCAGTAGTATCTACTTAATGCTTGTGTTTCTAGTTCTGACAGTGCAGTAATATCTAACTTAATGCTTGGTGTTCTAGCTCCAACAGTGCAGTAATATCTAACTAAATGCTTGTGTTCCTAGCTCCAACAGTGCAGTAAAAGCTAACTTAATGCTTGTGTTCCTAGCTCCAACAGTGTAGTAATATCTAAATTATGCTTGTGTTTCTAGCTCTAACAGTGCAGTAATATCTAACTCAATGCTTGTGTTCCTACTCACAACAAATACCTAATCACACAAATCTAAGTAAAGGAATAAGAATATATAAAAATATGGACGAGTGATGTCAGAGGGGCATAGACTAAGATACAGTAGAAAAGGATAGAATACAGTATATACATATGAGATGAGTAATGCATAGACTAGATACAGTAGAATAGGATAGAATACAGTCTATACATATGAGATGAGTAATGCATAGACATATACAGTAGAATAGGATAGAATACAGTATATACATATGAGATGAGTAATGCATAGACTAAGATACATATAGAATAGGATAGAATACAGTATATACATATGAGATGGATAATGCATAGACTAAGATACAGTAGAATAGGATAGAATACAGTATATACATATAGAGAGTAATACATAGACTAAGAACAGTGAAATAGGATAGAATACAGTAATACATATGAGATGGAGTAATACATAGACTAAGATACAGTAGAATAGATAGAATACAGTATATACATATGAAATGAGTAATACATAGACTAAGATACAGGAAATAGGATAGAATACAGTATATACATATAGATGAGTAATACATAGACTAAGATACAGTAGAATAGGATAGAATACAGTATATACATATGAGATGAGTAATGCCAGATATGTAAACATGCAGGAGATCCACGAAGGAAAGACATTTATTTTGCTACTTTGCACCCCATTATTTCTATCTCTACTTTGCACATCTTCCACTGCAAATCTACCATTCCAGTGTTTTACTTGCTATATTGTATTCACTTTGCCACCATGGCCTTTTTTTGCCTTTACCTCCCTATCTCACCTCACTTGCTCACATTGTATATAGACTTATTTTTCTACTGTATTATTGACTGTATGTTTGTTTTACTCCATGTGTAACTCTGTGTTGTTTTTGTCGAACTGCTTTGTTTTATCTTGGCCAGGTTGCAGTTGTAAATGAGAACGTGTTTCAACTGCCGACCTGGTTAAATAAAGAGGAGAAATAAATAACACAAATAATACAAAAATGTAGGAGCAGTATAGACCTAGACTGTTCATTATATACATCTACATGATGTATTGTTGCACCAGTAGGAGCAGTATAGACCTAGTCTGTTTCATTATATACATCTACATGATGATTGTTACACCACGTAGGAGCAGTATAGACCTAGTCTGTTCATTATATAATCTACATGATGTATTGTTACACCACGTAGGAGCAGTATAGACCTAGTCTGTTCATTATATACATCTACATGATGTATTGTTGCACCATGTAGGAGCCGTATAGACCTAGTCTGTTCATTATATACATCTCATGATGTATTTTACACCACGTAGGAGCAGTATAGACCTAGTCTGTTCAGTATATACATCTACATGATGTATTGTTACACCACGTAGGAGCAGTATAGACCTAGTCTGTTCATTATATACATCTACATGATGTATTGTTACACCAACAAAAAAAGKGAAAATATATTATTTTATACTAATACAATTGCTCAGAGAAAGAGATATAGTTTCACATGTAATTCTCAATAGGTAGGGGTCTGAATTATTGCCACCCATGTTTTCAATAATGCACCTTCCCCTTGAGAGGATAACGACACTGAAATGTTTTATGAGATTAGAGAACACATTGGGTGGGATCTTATCCTCCATACAGAATCTCTCCAGGTCCTTGATTTATTTTGTCTGCGCTTGTGGACTGCCCTGTTCAATTCAAACCACAGGTTTTCAATGGAGTTCAAGTCCGAAGACTGAGATGGCCATTGAAAATGTTGATTTTGTTCCCAATTAACCATTTCTTTGTGGATGTTGATGTGTCTTGCTGGAAGATCCACTTATGGCCCAAGTTTCAGCCTCCTAGCAGAGAGGTAACCAGGTTTTGGGCTAAAATATCCTGGTAGTGGGTAAAGTTTATTTATTTATTTTATACAGTCATTTTTGCTCATCTTTATCAAAGGTATCAATAACTAGGTGCTTATTTTGATATCTAGCTATTTGACTGAATCAGAAATACAGATGTGGAGTTTGTTTTAAAATCTCATAAAAAATCTGAACTAATCAAACAACACTTGTTGCTCTTTGTACGTGTTGATATAATATTCTTATTTAATGGAGAGAAAAAACGTTTCTCTAAACTGCTTTATAATATTATAATTCAATGAAGGAAAAAAATACGTTTTCCCTCATCAACTACGTTTCCTCCCTCCAGACAGCAGAYGGSGATATGTGTCTTTCAGGCGATGTTTGTAGTGTGACGTATRATCTAGTGGACGGAACGCTTCTTCAACAACTGCAGCCACCTCGGTAGCTCGCTAGCCAACAAAGTCGGAACATTCAAGTTCTTTAGACAATTTCGTGGATTATTTGCCACTATGATTTAAACATACTTATGTGGAAACAACCAGCTACCCCATTTAATATTTACGTTTTAAGTCAACTAACGTTAGCTGGCTGGTTAAGTTAGCAATAGTCTAATCGCTAATGCTAACTAGCTATTATCCTCGACCATGAGTTCACCAAGCTACTCTCCCCCTGCTAAAGAAGAGAAGGTCTGCTGGACGGAGAAAGAAGTTCTTGTTAAAGAGGAAGAGAAAGATGTTACAATACAAAATCAAGTAGAGGGTGAGGCTGTTACAGTGAAAGAAGAAGAGAAAGACGTTTCAGTGAAAGAAGAGGAAGACGCGTTCAGAGTGAAAGAGGATGAGGATGTTACAGTAAAAGTAGAGGAGGATGCAGTTTTTGGAGTGAAAGAAGAGGAGGGGAAGATGACTGTCACATCCATAAAGGAGGAGGAAACTGGATTTCTGGGCCCGGTTTCCCAAACGCATATTAAGGCATCTAATGGTTCTAACGATGAACTTAGCCATAAGGTGGTTTTGGGAAAACGGGCCCTGATTAACACTAGTAAGTACTATCTTAAAAACAGAGGCACAAACTCTGCAGTTGTTGAACTGATGTGTGGTGTTAAAGGGGAAATATGCAATTGCTACATTCATATTTTGACTTTTAAATTATTTATTTATAGCCATTGATTCTTGAAGAATATAACACATGCCTCATGAGCTTAGTTCAACTGTTGTACCCCATCAGAACCCATAATAAGATTTTTTGTACTCCAATGTTTAGAAACAATGTAAATCAACACTGTATAGCCTCAACATGGTTAAAACTATAATGTTGATATCATGGATGGTCAGTCCTTGCATCCATAGGTCTGTCTATGAATTTGANCATCCATAGGTCTGTCTATGAATTTGAAAGTAGTTACATTTCTCCCCGCTATCATCCAGAAGCGGGGTGGAATTACAGCTTTGTTATTGTTTCAACTGCAGATTGGTTGATTGATTGTTGTGTTGCTTTTTTAAAGGGACAACCTAGGATTTAAACAGAAACAAAATGGCTGCCCAGAGACTTGGTTTGGTAAACAGCTGAGGGATGGGGGCTGGGATGGGGTCTGGAGAAATGTAACCACTCTCAAATTCATAGAGAAAGCTATTGTATATCAACCGTAACCCAAAACCTAGCGACCTCGTCAAGAAGTTTAGACGTCTTGGCGTAACAGTTATAAGGTGTTGGCTTGACAGTCGCTGGACCCAGGTTTGAGTCCAGCTCAGGGCTACCCCTTGAATTCAATACACTATGAATACAAGGACTGGCCATCCATGATGTCAAAATTATAGTTTAACCAGGTTTCTAGGATATATAGTATATTTTAGAATTCATCCATGATGTCATAATGATAGTTTAACCAGGTTTCTAGGATATATAGTATATTCTAGAATTCATCCATGATGTCATAATGATAGTTTAACCAGGTTTCTAGGCTATATAGTATATTCTAGAATTCATAGATTTCCTGTGGGGGTCAAATTGTTAGAGCTGTTGATAAGTCCTTGTATAATATTCAGCCAGCTTATTTTCATGCCATTACATCAGTATAGCCCAACCAGAAGAGAGAGAAATCTTCCTGAGCCAACTCCTGCTGGCCTTCATAAATTCTGATGTTGCTGGTAATAGGCTACACAAGCAGTCGGCAACCTACATTTGCAGTGCAAATTTATCTGACCATTTCTTCCCATCTGGTGCTAGTTATGATTTACATATTCACATTTTACTGGAACAGTTTCATTTAATTTATAATAGTATGTCAAAATTAGTGTCTGTTATTAATCTACGTTCTATCTAAATGAAAATTATACAAATCTAACTTCCCAGGTACAACACCTGATTGGCCCAGCCCCTTCCTGGGTTGGTGAAGAGCGGTATTAAATTGAAGGAATAAACCTGTGGAAGGCGGGGCTTCCAGCGAGACGTGGATTATATAGTGTGTTGTACCTAGTTTCCCTCCTTCAGGGAACAGTAGTTATAGTCATAACGTGTGGATTTAATAGTATGTTGTACCTCGTTTCCCTCCTTCAGGGAACAGTAGTTATAGTCATAACATGTGGATTTAATAGTATGTTGTACCTAGTTTCCCTCCTTCAGGAAAAGAAGTTATAGTCATAACGTAAAATTTGTCATATGATGAACTTCAACTTAACCTCTCTTGGGTACGTGAGACGTTAGCGTCCCACCTCTTCAACAGCCAGTGAAACTGCTGGGCGCTAAATTCAAATACAGAAATACTCATTATAAAAATTCAGAAAACAAAACATATTTTACATAGGTTTAAAGATGAACTTCTTGTGAATCCAACCACGGTGTCAGATTTAAAAAATGCTTTACGGCGAAAGCATACCTTACAATTATTTGAGAACATAGCCCACTCGACAAATCATTACAAACAGTAACCAGCCAAGTAGAACAGTTACACAAGTCAGAAATAGAGATAAAATTAATCCCTTACCTTTAATGATCTTCATATGGTTGCACTCAGCAGATATTAATTTACTCAATAAATGTTCCTTTTGTTCGATAAAGTCTCTTTATATCCAAAAACCTCCGTTTTGTTCGCGCGTTTTCTTCAGTAATCCACAGGCTCAAAACAAAAACAGGAAGACAAAAAAATCCAAATTGTATAAAGTTCATAGAAACATGTCAAACAAAGTTTATATTCAATCCTCAGGTTGTTTTTAGCCTAAATAATCGATAATATTTCAACCGGACAATAACGTCGTCAATTTAAAATGTAAACAAGAAATACACTCTCTCGGTCTCGCGCATGAAAAAGCTCTGTGACACTTTAGGGTCCACTCATTCAGACTGCTCTTACTTCCTCATTTTTCAGAATAAAAGCCTGAAACAATTTCAAAGACGTTGACATCTAGTGGAAGGCATAGAAACTGCAATTTGAGTCCTAAGTCAATGGATACTGTAATGGCATTGAATAGAAAACTACAAAACCAACAAAAAAATACTTCCTGAATGGTTTTTTCAGGTTTCACCTGCCAAATCAGTTCTGTTATACTCACAGACACTATTTGAACAGTTCTATCCAAATCTACCAGTTATATGCATATCATATCTTCTGGGCCCGAGAAACAGGCAGTTTAATTTGGGCATGCATTTCATCCAAAATTCCGAATGCTGCCCCCTACCCTAGAGAAGTTAAATACTGGATCTTGCTGTCGGACAGTTTTTTGTATTCAGATCTCTGAAATGCTCTCTAACTACGTCACATTTAGTGTCTCCTTATATTTCATGGGCACAGAAATCCTAAATAATTTCAGTTTGCTAAATCCAATGGTTGTAACAGAGTCACCTTAACTTTATTGACAACACCCAAATGGATACTGTCATTAACGCGGTTCTTCAATAATTACACATAATACTTAATACTGTAGCTGTTTAATTAGTCACATGTTCAACTACCATCAGCTGATCCAGGAARTCATTTTCTGAATGACAATCACATGACAAACATCACGACATGCAACAACAACCAAAGTGCGTCTTCATTCATTACACCGGTAAAGACAGTTATGCTGTGCTCCACGTTGGATCCAACATCCCTAACAAATTGGTGTTTATAATGTTATTGTCTGCTTGATTTACAGTAGGGTCTCGTTAGTCTGTTTGGACATGGAGATAATTAGCTCATGTGTAGAGAACTGTTCCTTGATGGATAGGCTATTTGCACAACACATAGAGCTATTTTCCTTTAATCAGGACATTTAGAATGACAACACATTATAGAGTAGCCGAGTGGGATTATTCACAAAATTATCTGGTTTTGAAATGTCATTTTAGTTTCCATGTTTCACCTAAAATATTAAATGATTTATAATCCTAGGTCTGTTGTTGTTAGGTGAAGTTATGGGTGTACAGTAGGTCTATGTTGTTGTTGGTGAAGTTATGGGTCCTACAGTAGGTCTATGTTATTGTTAGGTGAAGTTATGGGCCAATTTCAAATCAAATTTTATTTGTCACATACACATGGTTAGCAGATGTTAATGCGAGTGTAGTGAAATGCTTGTGCTTCTAGTTCTGACCGTGCAGTAATATCTAACAAGTAATCTAACAATTTCACATCAACTACCATATACACACAAGTGTAAAGGAATGAATAAGAATATATACATAAAAATGTATATGGATGAGCGATGGCCGAACGGCATAGGCAAGATGCAGTAGATGGTATAGAGTACAGTATATACATATGAGATGAGTAGTGTAGGGTATGTAAACATTATATAATGTGGCATAGTTTAAAGTGACAAGTGATACATTTTAGAGGTTGACCGATTATGATTTTTCAACGCCGATACCGATTATTGGAGGACCAAAAGGCCGATACCGATTAATCGGGCGATTTAAAAAAAAAAAACATGTATTTATTTGTAATAATGACAATTACAACAATACTGAATGAACACTTATTTTAACTTAATATAATACATCAATAAAATCAATTTAGCCTCAAGTAAATAATGAAACATGTTCAATTTGGTTTAAATAATGCAAAAAACAAAGTGTTGGAGAAGAAAGTAAAAGTGCAATATGTGTCATGTAAGAAAGCTAACGTTTAAGTTCCTTGCTCAGAACATGAGAACATATGAAAGCTGGTGGTTCCTTTTAACATGAGTCTTCAATATTCCCAGGTAAGAAGTTTTAGGTTGTAGTTATTATAGGAATTAGAGGACTATTTCTCTCTATACCATTTGTATTTCATTAACCTTTGACTATTGGATGTTCTTATAGGCACTTTAGTATTGCAAGTGTAACAGTATAGCTTCCGTCCCTCTCCTCGCTCCTCCCTGGGCTCGAACCAGCAACACAACGACAACAGCCACCATCGAAGCAGCGTTACCCATGCAGAGCAAGGGGAAAAACTACTCCAAGTCTCAGAGCGAGTGACGTTTGAAACGCTATTAGCGCGCACCCCGCTAACTAGCTAGCCATTTCACTTCGTTACACCAGCCTCATCTTTGGAGTTGATAGGCTTGAAGTCATAAACAGCGCAATGCTTGACGCACAACGAAGAGCTGCTGGCCAAACGCACGAAAGTGCTGTTTGAATGAATGTTTACGCGCCTGCTTCTGCCTACCACCGCTCAGTCAGATACTTAGATACTTGTATGCTCAGTCAGATTATATGCAACGCAAGACACGCTAGATAAACTAGTAATATCATCAACCATGTGTAGTTAACTAGTGATTATGATTGATTGTTTTTTATAAGATAAGTTTAATGCTAGCTAGCAACTTACCTTGGCTTACTGCATTCGCGTAACAGGCAGTCTGCTTGTGGAGTGCAACGAGAGAGAGGCAGGTCATTATTGCGTTGGACTAGTTAACTGTAAGGTTGCAAGATTGGATCCCCCGAGCTGACAAGGTGAAAATCTGTCATTCTGCCCCTGAACAAGGCAGTTAACCGAAAATAATAATGTGTTCGTAACTGACTTGCCCAGTTAAATAAAGATTAAATAAAGGTATAATTTGTTTTTTATAATAATAAAATTTTAAAAATCAGTAAATCGGCGCCCAAAAATACCGATTTCCGATTTGTTATGAAAACTTGAAATCGGCCCTAATTAATCGGCCATTCCGATTAATCGGTCGACTCTAATACATTTATTACATCCAATTTGATTATTAAAGTGGCTAGAGATTGAGTCGTATGTTGGCAGCAGCCACTCACTGTTAGTGATGGCTGTTTAACAGTCTGATGGCCTTGAGATAGAAGCTGTTTTTCAGTCTCTCGGTCCCTGCTTTGATGCACCTGTACTGACCTCTCCTTCGGATGATAGCGGGGTGAACAGGCAGTGGCTCGGGTGGTGTTGTCCTTGATGATCTTTTTGGCCTTCCTGTGGCATCGGTGGTGTAGGTGTCCTGGAGGGCAGGTAGTTTTCCCCCGGTGATGCGTTGTTCAGACCTCACTACCCTCTGGAGAGCCTTACGGTTGTGGGCGTGCAGTTGCCATACAAGCAGTGATACAGCACGACGGGATGCTCTCGATTGTGCATCTGTAAAAGTTTGTGAGTGTTTTTGGTGATGAGCCGAATTTCTTCCGTCTCCTGAGTTGAAGAGGCGCTGTTGCGCCTTCTTCACATTTACATTTACATTTAAGTCATTTAGCAGACGCTCTTATCCAGAGCGACTTACAAATTGGTGCATTCACCTTATATATCCAGTGGAACACACTTTACAATAGTGCATCTAACTCTTTTAAGGGGGGGGGTTAGAAGGATTACTTTATCCTATCCTAGGTATTCCTTAAAGAGGTGGGGTTTCAGGTGTCTCCGGAAGGTGTGATTGACTCCGCTGACCTGGCATCTGGAGGAGTTTGTTCCACCATTGGGGTGCCAGAGCAGCGAACAGTTTTGACTGGGCTGAGCGGGAACTGTACTTCCTCAGAGGTAGGGAGGTGAGCAGCCAGAGGTGGATGAACGCAGTGCCCTTGTTTGGGTGTAGGGCCTGATCAGAGCCTGAAGGTACGGAGGTGCCGTTCCCCTCACAGCTCCGTAGGCAAGCACCATGGTCTTGTAGCGGATGCGAGCTTCAACTGGAAGCCAGTGGAGAGAGCGGGAGAGCAGGGTGACGTGAGAGAACTTGGGAAGGTTGAACACCAGACGGGCTGCGGCGTTCTGGATGAGTTGTAGGGTTTAATGGCACAGGCAGGGGAGCCCAGCCAACAGCGAGTTGCAGTAATCCAGACGGGAGATGACAAGTGCCTGGATTAGGACCTGCGCCGCTTCCTGTGTGAGGCAGGGTCGTACTCTGCGAATGTTGTAGAGCATGAACCTACAGAACGGGTCACCGCCTTGATGTTAGTTGAGAACGACAGGGTGTTGTCCAGGATCACGCCAAGGTTCTTAGCACTCTGGGAGGAGGACACAATGGAGTTGTCAACCATGATGGCGAGATCATGGAACGGCAGTCCTTCCCCGGAGGAAGAGCAGCTCCGTCTTGCCGAGTTCAGCTTGAGGTGGTGATCCGTCATCCACACTGATATGTCTGCCAGACATGCAGAGATGCGATTCGCCACCTGGTTATCAGAGGGAAAGGAGAAGATGAATTGTGTGTCGTCTGCATAGCAATGATAGGAGAGACCATGTGAGGATATGACAGAGCCAAGTGACTTGGTGTATAGCGAGAATAGGAGAGGGCCTAGAACAGAGCCCTGGGGACACCAGTGGTGAGAGCACGTGGTGCGGAGACAGATTCTCGCCACGCCACCTGGTAGGAGCGACCTGTCAGGTAGGACGCAATCCAAGCGTGGCAGCGCCGGAATGCCCAACTCGGAGAGGGTGGAGAGGAGATCTGATGGTTCACAGTATCAAAGGCAGCCGATAGGTCTAGAAGGATGAGAGCAGAGGAGAGAGAGTTAGCTTTAGCAGTGCGGAGCGCCTCCATGACACAGAGAAGAGCAGTCTCAGTGAATGACTAGTCTTGAAACCTGACTGATTTGGATCAAGAAGGTCATTCTGAGAGAGATAGCAGGAGAGCTGGCCAAGGACGCACGTTCAAGAGTTTTGGAGAGAAAAGAAAGAAGGGATACTGGTCTGTAGATGTTGACATCGGAGGGATCGAGTGTAGGTTTTTTCAGAAGGGGTGCAACTCTCGCTCTCTTGAAGACGGAAGGGACGTAGCCACGGTCAAGGATGAGTTGATGAGCGAGGTGAGGTAAGGGAGAAGGTCTCCGGAAATGGTCTGGAGAAGAGAGGAGGGGATAGGGTCAAGCGGGCAGGTTGTTGCGGCCACGCTGTCTGTGTGGGTGGACCATTTCAGTTTGTCCGTGATGTGTATGCCGAGGAACTTAAAACTTTGCACCTTCTCCACTACTGTCCCCTCGATGTGGATAGGGGGGTGCTCCCTCTGCAGTTTCCTGAAGTCCACGATCATCTCCTTTGTTTTGTTGACGTTGAGTGTGAGGTTATTTTCCTGGCACCACACTCCGAGGGCCCTCACCTCCCTGTAGGCCGTCTCGTCGTTGTTGGTGATCAAGCCTACCACTGTCGTGTCGCCTGCAAACTTGCATGGCCACGCAGTCGTGGGTGAACAGGGAGTACAGGAGAGGGCTCAGAACGCACCCTTGTGGGGCCCCAGTGTTGAGGATCAGCGGGGTGGAGATGTTGTTACCCACCCTCACCACCTGGGGGCGGCCTGTCAGGAAGTCCGTGTCGGTGGCACTGTATTGTCCTCAAAGCGAGCAAAGAAGTTGTTTAGTGTGTCTGGGAGCAGGACATTGTGGTCCGCGACGGGGCTGGTTTTCTTTTTTGTAGTCCGTGATTGACTGTAGACCCTGCCACATACCTCTTGTGTCTGAGCCGTTGAATTGCGAATCTACTTTGTCTCCATACTGATGCTTAGCTAGTTTGATTGCCTTGCGCAAGGAATAGCTACACTGTTTGTATTCGGTCATGTTTCCTGTCACCTTGCCCTGATTAAAAGAAATGGTTCGCGCTTTCAGTTTTACACGAATGCTGCCATCAATCCACAGTTTCTGGTTGGGGAAGGTTTTAATAGTTGCTGTGGGTACAACATCACCGATGCACTTGCTAATAAACTCGCTCACTGAATCAGCGTATACATCAATGTTGTTCGACGCTAAGCGGAACATATCCCAGTCCACGTGATCGAAGCAATCTTGAAGCGTGGAATCAGATTGGTCGGACCAGCGTTGAACAGACCTGACCATGGGCGTTTCCTGTTTTAGTTTCTGGGAGAAATAAAATGGAGTCGTGGTCAGATTTTCCGAAAGGAGGGCGGGGCAGGGCTTTGTATGTGTCGCGGAAGTTAGAGTAACAGTGGTCTAGGATTTTTTTCCACCTGGGTAGCGCATTTGATATGCTGATAAAATTTAGGGAGTCTTGTTTTCAGATTAGCCTTGTTAAAATCCCCAGCTACAATGAATGCAGCCTCAGGATATGTGGTTTCCAGTTTACATAGAGTCCAATGAAGTTCGTTCAGGGCCATCGATGTGTCTGCTTGGAGGGGGATATATACAGCTGTGATTATAATTGAAGAGAATTCTCTTGGTAGATAATGCGGTCGACATTTGATTGTAAGGAATTCTAGGACAGGTAAGCAAAAGGACTTGAGTTCCTGTATGTTGTTATGATCACACCACGTCTCGTTAATCACCCCCACCCTTCTTCTAACCAGAGAGATGTTTGTTTCTGTCGGAGCGATGCGTGAAGAAACCAGGTACCGACTCCGATAGCGTGTCTCGAGTGAGCCATGTTTCCGTGAAACAAAGAACGTTACAGTCTCTGTTGTCTCTCCGGAAGGCAACCCTTGCTCAGATTTTTTTTTTTTAAACACTTTGTGTACAAACCCTCATTGTCAGGCTGATGGAAAACTAGCCGAAGAGCATTTTACTGGTTGAAGTCGTTTTTAAATATAAAGTAGTACATTTTCGACAATAACACAGACATTATATTAACTTCTTTGGGGTAGGGGGCAGTATTTTCACGTCCGGATGAAAAGCATGCCCAGAGTAAGGGGCCTGCTACAAAGCCATAAAAGCTAGAATATGCATATCATTAGTAGATTTGGATAGAAAACACTGAACATGCTCTGACCATGCGCGTTCACGTGAGAGCAAGCTCTGTTCCATCGCAATTCTGAAGACACAGGAATACTCCGGTTGGAACATTATTGAAGAATTATGTTAAAAACATCCTAAAGTGCCGGGTGGAGATTATAACAGAACATGGCCAAGATGTTCAAATGTTCATAAATGACCAGCATGGTCAAATAATAATAATCACAGTAGTTGTCGAGTGTGCAAGGGAGGGAGTTTTGTGCTAGGGATTTTTTTCCCAGCCACCGTGCTTCTACACCTGCATTGCTTGCTGTTTGGGGTTTTAGGCTGGGTTTCTGTACAGCACTTCGAGATATTAGCTGATGTACGAAGGGCTATATAAAATAAACTTGATTTGATTTTGATTTGCAACAGGTCAGCACATCAGGAGTAAATGTCAGTTGGCTTTTCATAGCCGATCATTAAGAGTATCTCTACCGCTCCTGCTGTCTCTAGAGAGTTGAAAACAGCAGGCCTGGGATAGGTAGCACGTCTGGTGAAAAGGTCAGGGTTCCATAGCCGCAGGCAGAACAGTTGAAACTGGAGCAGCAGCACGGCCAGGTGGACTGGGGACAGCAAGGAGTCATCAGGCCAGGTAGTCCTGAGGCATTGTCCTAGGGCTCAGGTCCTCCGAGAGAAAGAAAGAGAGAATTAGAGAGCATA
>NC_036870.1:5651410-5657428 GCF_002910315.2 Salvelinus sp. IW2-2015
TATTGATTCAATACTTCGTTTGTCATGTTTTTACGGACTGTAATATAACTTTTTTAACTTTTCGTCCGTACTTTCCGCTGGACATGCCCGCGCGTCGTGAGTTGGAAAAGTGTACTGAACGCTAGAACAACAAGGAGGAATTTGGACATAAATGATGGACATTATTGAACAAAACAAACATTTATTGTGGAACTGAGATTCCTGGGAGTGCATTCTGATGAAGATCACCAAAGGTAAGTGAATGTTTATATTGTTACTTCTGACTTCTGTTGACTGCATAATATGGCGGCTATATTTATGTCTTGATTAGGCTCTGAGCGCCGACTCAGATTATTGCATGGTTTGCTTTTTCCGTAAAGCTTTTTTGAAATCTGACACAGCGGTTGCATTAAGGAGAAGTGTATCTATAATTCCATGCATAACTGTTGTATTTTTAGCAATGTTTATTATGAGTATTCACTTAAATTCACACAGGACACYGGATAAGACAGGAGAAGTACTCCAGATATATCAAACTGACCCTAGCCCCCCGACACATAAACTACTGTAGCATAAATACTGGAGGCTGAGACAGGAGGGGTCAGGAGACACTGTGGCCCCATCCGGTGATACCCCCGGACAGGGCCAAACAGGAAGGATATAACYCCACCCACTTTGCCAAAGCACAGCCCCCGCACCACTAGAGAGATATCTTCAACCACCAACTTACMATCCTGAGACAAGGCCGAGTATAGCCCACAAAGATCTCCGCCACGGCACAACCCAAGAAGGGGCATCAACCCAGACTGGAAGATCACGTCAGTGACTCAACACACTCAAGTGACGCACCCCTCCTAGGGACGGCATGAAAGAGCACCAGTTAGCCAGTGACTCAGCCCCTGTAATAGGGTTAGGGGCAGAGAATCCCAGTGGAGAGAGGGGAACCGGCCAGGCAGAGACAGCAAGGGCGGTTCGTTGCTCCAGAGCCTTTCCGTTCACCTTCACACTCCTGGGCCAGACTACACTCAATCATATGACCTACAGAAGAGATGAGTCTTCAGTAAAGACTTAAAGGTTGAGACCGAGTCTGCGTCTCTCACATGGATAGGCAGACCATTCCATTAATCTATAGGAGATCTATAGGAGAAAGCCCTGCCTCCAGCTGTTTGCTTAGAAATTCTAGGGACAATTAGGAGAGTTGTTACACTTCCCACATTGGTGACCCTCTTGAATCAAAATGCAACACTTCAAAATGTGGCGAGCTGTTTTCTACAAATTGTCCTCTAACCAGTGATGTACACATTATTCCCTGATTCCGTGTGGTTTTTGAGCTGTTAGTTTTAACAGGATGTGCAACCTCATCTCCCTTCTGTCACACAACTCATCGATATCATGCTAAAATAATTTGACAAATAAGTGTTGTGTTACTTTGTTTAGCGACCCCTACATTTAAATGCATCACTCCAMAATGTAGCTGACTGTCTTCTGCAGGTTGTCCTCTAACCAGTGAGGTTAAAGATATCTCCCATTTCCATGTGTTTTTTTAGTTGTGTTAGTTTCAACAGCACGAACAACCTGATTTCCCCCCTAATCGATATCAGTGATTTATTGCTACTTGTCAAAATAACAGCATTTTTGGTGCTTGTGCAGTTTATAAGGAGCTTGTTTATATAAATACAAGTAATATGATTATTGTGGCAGATGTTTGTGTATATAGAACATGTTAGGTTTTCAATTGATCCCAAACTGTTTCTGCATATTGGTTATTGATTTGGACACTTTAAAACTGTGTTTTGACATTGGGGCTATCCCACCAAGCAAAATGTAATTGAAAAGACGTTGAATATATGACTATGCAATCAAATATTTCATATTTACATTTCATGTAACATTTGGTAGTGATATTTATTTATGCAACCAACTGACAATTTTATTGACATCCTATATCCTATTTATCCTGCTTTTAGAATATCAGAGTTCATTCTCAGATGTGCCAATGTACTAGAACATGACATTGGGGACTGGGCCCTGATCCAACAACATGCCTATCTAGTGAACCCTGAAAAGAGAGAGAAGCTCTGCAGTGAGGTGGAAAGTTACTACGGATATCGCAGGAGTTTCCTTTTGAAATCAGACACGTCCTTGGTAAGGACAACTTGGTTGCTGATTGTCTCAAGGGTGGGCAGTCAAAATATTTAGTGTTTTTTCATTTATGTTTTGAGGTTGGACTTTAGCACGTATAGCTCGTTAGCACGTAGGACGCACTGATTGGTGTCACCTCGTTAGTCAGTATGTGTTACACCTGTGCTGGCTTGTCCATCTCGTTAGTGGGAAGGTGTTGTTGGTGGAAATTCTAACCAATCAGGAGAGACTTAGTCATTTCTTCAAACAATCAACCTTTATTGATAAGAATTGCATAAATGTACTGGTCAGCCCTTCACTCTGAGGTGGGGAAGGCCGAGAGCTCGAGACACAAGGAGTCAGAAGCCTTATATAGTCAAACTGTCTTGTGCATATAGAAAACACGTGATCTTGGTGTGTGTCCGTGTGTGGAGAACGAGACACAGACTAACTGGGGATTGCTCGTCCCGTTTCTGTAGCAACAGATAGTTATTCTAGTTTTACAGTAGGAGAACGAGACACAGACTAACTGGGAATTGGTCGTCTCGTTCTGTAGCAACAGATAGTTATTCTAGTTTTCCAGTGAGGGAGAACGAGACAGACTAACTGGGATTGGTCTGTCTCGTTCTGTAGCAACAGATAGTTATTCTAGTTTTACAGTGAGGAGAACGAGGACACAGACTAACTGGGGATTGGTCGTCTCGTTCTTAAGCAACAGATAGTTATTCTAGTTTTACATGAGGGAGAACGAGACACAGACTAACTGGGGATTGGTCGGTTCTCGTTCTGTAGCAACACGATAGTTATTCTAGTTTTACAGTGAGGGGCAGAACGAGACACAGACTAAACTGGGGATTGGTCGTCTCGTTCTTGTAAGCAACAGATAGTTCATTCTAGTTTTACAGTGATGGATTAAACGAGACCACGAGACTAACTGGGGATTTGGTCGTCTCGTTCTTGTAGCAACAGGATAGTTATTCTAGTTTACAGTGAGGGTGTCAAAACAACAGGAAATCACTCTAGACACAGTTCCTCTGAAGTAAATCAATGGTTCCCCGAATGGGGCAAGCGCCTTTGGCCTGTCTGTGCCAGAGGGGTGTTGCTAGACTAGTCTGGAGATAAATCAGATCCAGCTGAACTGTGGGGTGTAGTAGGAGTTGTAGGTTCTCTTAGAGATAAATCAGACCCAGCCTGAACTGTGTGATGTAGTAGAGGAGTTGGAGTTTCTCTAGAGATAAAATCAGAACCCAGCCTGACTGTGTGATGTAGTAGGGAGTTGTAGTTCTCTAGAGATAAATCAACCCAGCCTGAACTGTGTAATGTAGTAGGGAGTTGTAGTTTCTCTAGAGATAAATCAGATCCAGTCTGAACTGTGTGATGTAGTAGGGAGTTGTAGTTCTCTAGAGATAAATCAGATCCAGACTGAAACTGTGTGATGTAGTAGGGAGTTGGTAGTTCTCTAGAGATAAATCAGACCCAGCCTGAAACTGTGTGATGTAGTAGGGAGTGTATTTCTCTAGAGATAAATCAGATCCATTCTGAACTGTGTGATGTAGTAGGGAGTTGTAGTTTCTCTAGAGATAAATCAGATCCAGACTGAACGTGTGATGTAGTAGGGAGTTGTAGTTTCTCTAGAGATAAATCAGACCCAGCCTGAACTGTGTGATGTAGTAGGGAGTTGTAGTTTCTCTAGAGATAAATCAGATCCAGACTGAACTGTGTGATGTAGTAGGAGTTGTAGTTTCTCTCTAGAGATAAATCAGACCCAGCCCTGAACTGTGGTGATGTAGTAGGGAGTTGTAGTTTCTCTAGAGATAAATTAGACCCAGCCTGAACTGTGTGATGTAGTAGGGAGATGTAGTTTCTCTAGAGATAAAATCAGATCCAGACTGAACTTGTGATGTAGTAGGGAGTTTAGTTTCTCTAGAGATAAATCAGACCCAGCCTGAAACGTTGTGATGTAGTAGGGAGTTGTAGTTTCTCTAGAGATAAATCAGACCCAGACTGAACTGTGTGATGTAGTAGGGAGCTGTAGTTTTCTCTAGAGATAAATCAGACCCAGCCTGAACTGTGTGATGTAGTAGGGAGTTGTAGTTTCTCTAGAGATAAAATTCAGACCCAGACTGAACTGTGTGATGTAGTAGGAGTTTGTAGTTTCTCTAGAGATAAATCAGACCCAGCCTGAACTGTGTGATGTAGTAGGGAGTTGTGTTTCTCTAGAGATAAATCAGACCCAGACTGAACTGTGTGATGTAGTAGGGAGTTGTAGTTCTCTAGAGATAAATCAGACCCAGCCTGAACTGTGTGATGTAGTAGGGAGTTGGAGTTTCCAACAAGCCAATATTCTACATAGTTTAGCTCATAAAACTTAATTAACTACCAATGACCATAATCCATTGCGTGCGTACTTGGTCTTGTCTAGCATTTCACACAATAAACATCTGCCTGTGACCTATAACATTTGATTTATGAAGGTAATGTGTGTAAAATGTACTTTTCCCCACATCACTTTATATTGCTTTTATTTGCTCCATTAACTTTGAGTGTTTTATATAATATGACTAAATGTGTTTCTTTCTGCTGTTGCAGGGGGCAGTCATGAAATGGAACGGCAGGCCACAGAACATGACGTAAGCAGAGCTGTGGGGAGACCACCTCAAGCCCCTGGTTAAGAGCCGGGGGTGGTGTTTACCACTCACCATCAGAGCTGTGGAGACCACCTCAAGCCCCTGGTATAGCCGGGGTGGTGTTTACCACTCCCAACCAGCAAGGCTGTGGAGACCACCTCAAGCCCCTGTATAGCCGGGGGTGTTTGTTTACCACTCCACCATCAGAGCTGTGGGAGACCACCTCAAGCCCCTGGTAGAGCCGGGGGTGGTTTTACCACTCCACCAGCAGAGCTGTGGGAGACCACCTCAAGCCCCTGGTAGAGCCGGGGGTGTGTTTACCACTCCACCAGCAAGAGTGTGGGAGCCACCTCAAAGCCCCTGGTAGAGCGGGGTGGTGTTTACCACTCCACCAGCAGAGCTGTGGGAGACCACCTCAAGCCCCCGGTAGAGCCGGGGTTGGTATTCTACTGTATCTTAGTCTATGTATTACTCATCTCATATGTATATACTGTATTCTATCCTATTCTACTGTATCTTAGGTCTATGTATTACTCATCTTCATATGTATATACTGTTTTCTATCCTATTCTACTGTATCTCCAGTCTATGTATTACTCATCTCATATGTATATACTGTATTCTATCCTATTCTACTGTATCTTAGTCTATGCATTACTCATCTCATATGATATACTGTGTATTCTATCCTATTCTACTGTATCTTAGTCTATGTATTACTCATCTCATATGTATATTACTGTATCTATTCATTAACACATACTAAGAGGGACCAAGAGTCTGTTGATTGGTCAGTCATTGGGTTCATTTGTTGAAATCAAATCAAGGCTTTATTTATACAGCACATTTCAACACTGATGCAACACCAATGCTTCACAGGGGGGGCAAAAATGAAAATAAACTAAAATATTGGTACACAACAAACAGAAGACTAACAACTGAAAGACTAATGAACATTAAGGAAATTCCCATTGATTAAAATATTAATTGGATGCAATATCCAACCCAAAATATAGCTTGTTTTTTAGGAGGGGCTCTGAAAGACACTATGGGGGTGTCCACTAGAAGTTGACTAGTAACAACAACTGGGACCTTAAAAGACACCCACCATGAGACCACTAAATACTTTCCAAGAAGAGGCAACAAAAGAAAAACCGACACCTAACTTAAAGACAGGAAGCAAACCAAAAAAGTGGAGCAACTAAAGGTTTTGACTCTCCACATCTATCAAGACAACTGAGAGTACTGGGCCAGACACTCTTAAATAGAACCTGGACCAGCTCAGTGGTGG
>NC_036870.1:5658621-5661974 GCF_002910315.2 Salvelinus sp. IW2-2015
GAAGGCAGGCTTTCTCCTATAGATTCCTACTATAGATTAATGGAATGGTCCTGCCTATCCATGTGAGAGACGCAGACTCGGTCTCACTTTAAGTCTTTACTGAAGACTCATCTCTTCTGTAGGTTCATAGATGATTGAGTGTAGTCTTGGCCCAGGAGTGTGAAGGTGAACGGAAAGGCCTCTGGAGCAACGAACCGCCCTTGCTGTCTCTGCCTGGCCGGTTCCCCTCTCTCCACTGGGATTCTCTGCCCCTAACCCTATTACAGGGGCTGAGTCACTGGCTAAACTGGTGCTTTTCATGCCGTCCCTAGGAGGGTGCGTCACTTGAGTGTGTTGAGTCACTGACGTGATCTTCAGTCTGGGTTGATGCCCCTTCTTGGGTTGTGCCGTGGCGGAGATCTTTGTGGGCTATACTCGGCCTTGTCTCAGGATGGTAAGTTGGTGGTTGAAGATATCTCTCTAGTGGTGCGGGGCTTGTGCTTTGGCAAAGTGGGTGGAGTTATATCCTTCCTGTTTGGCCCTGTCCGGGGGTATCACCGGATGGGGCCACAGTGTTCCCTGACCCCTCCTGTCTCAGCCTCCAGTATTTATGCTACAGTAGTTTATGTGTCGGGGGCTAGGGTCAGTTTGATATATCTGGAGTACTTCTCCTGTCTTATCCGGTGTCCTGTGTGAATTTAAGTTATGCTCTCTAATTCTCTCTTTCTTTCTCTCGGAGGACCTGAGACCCTAGGACAATGCCTCAGGACTACCTGGCCTGATGACTCCTTGCTGTCCCCAGTCCACCTGGCCGTGCTGCTGCTCCAGTTTCAACTGTTCTGCCTGCGGCTATGGGAACCCTGACCTTTTCACCAGACGTGCTACCTATCCCAGGCCTGCTGTTTTCAACTCTCTAGAAGACAGCAGGAGCGGTAGAGATACTCTTAATGATCGGCTATGAAAAGCCAACTGACATTTACTCCTGATGTGCTGACTGTTGCAAATCAAAATCAAATCAAGTTTATTTTATATAGCCCTTCGTACATCAGCTAATATCTCGAAGTGCTGTACAGAGAAACCCAGCCTAAAACCCCAAACAGCAAGCAATGCAGGTGTAGAGCACGGTGGCTGGGAAAAAACTCCCTAGCACAAAACTCCCTCCCTTGCACACTCGACAACTATGTGATTATTATTATTTGACCATGCTGGTCATTTATGAACATTTGAACATCTTGGCCATGTTTATCCTGTTATAAATCTTCCCAACCGCGGCAATGCGCAGAAAGAGGACTGGCCACCCCTCATAGCCTGGTTCCTCTCTAGGTTTCTTCCTAGGTTTTGGCCTTTCTAGGGAGTTTTTCCTAGCCACCGTGCTTCTACACCTGCATTGCTTGCTGTTTGGGCTTTTAGGCTGGGTTTCTGTACAGCACTTTGAGATATCAGCTGATGTAAGAAGGGCTTTATAAATAAATTTGATTTGAACTCTTTTTTTGTTGGTCACTTTCGTTAAACCACATAAATAGTACTCTTCCATTTCAGAGCCTGGATTTCCCCCCTGAGGCTAATATCCATATCATGTTGAAATCAATAGAACAGGGGACAAACGTTTAGGGTCCTACATTGTGACATCATTAAAATACTCCTACTACAATGTTAAAATATTCTACATTGTGCCATGATTTCATTGATATCATGAAACAACTCCTTCATGTATGTATTTTCTGATGTTTGATCAGATAACTTTTATCAGAGTATCTCTTCCCACATTGAACACAGCTATAAGGTTTCTCTCCCGTGTGTCTCCGCTGGTGTATAGTCAGATAGCTAGATGTAGTAAAACTCTTCCCACAGTGATCACAGCTATGAGGTTTCTCTCCTGTGTGTGTTCTCTGGTGTATAGTCAGATCTCTAGATGTAATAAAACTTTTCACACATTGATCACAGCTGTAAGGTTTCTCTCCTGTGTGTGTTCTCTGGTGTACTCTCAGATTGCTAGACTTAATAAATCTCTTCCCACATTGATCACAGCTAAAAGGTTTCTCTCCTGTATGTAGTTTACGGTGGGATTTCAGGGAGCTTGACTGAGTAAAACTCTTCCCACATTGATCACAGCTATACGGTTTCTCTCTTGTGTGTGTTCTCTGGTGTATTTTAAGGTCTGATGAATATTTAAAACATTTCCCACAGTCCGAGCAGCAGTGAGGTTTCTTTCCTGTGGGTCTCTGCTGGTGTTTCTTGAGGTGTTCTGATGTGGAGAGACTCTTCTCTGCCTCAGCGGCATCAAGTGCATCATGATGTTGTTGAGGCTCCCCAGAGGATTCAAGATATTCACATCTCTCTCCTGTGTGAACGACAATGTCAGATGGTTAAAGGCCCACAACAGCAGAAATCCACTGTTTATTTGAGGTAAAAGGTGATGCCCAGAGCGTACCCATGAAGTTGTACAACAATTGATGTCTGTTAAATTCTTGTTTTCTCTTGTTTTCACATTAGTATTAACATCGATGATTGTAGCTAGAAATAAGTTATTCATGTTGTTGAAATCCTAAGCAGTGTGCCAGACGACTTTTGGTCTCCAATATAGGCCCCTTTCTGTGTTTGCTAAAATTGCGGCAGGAGGGCGATGCGCACACAATTTGGTTGCAGAAACACCTCCCTGCTAATGAGAAAACCGAAAGTAATGAGGAAACTGCTAGTTATGGATGTAGTATATCTGTTAATGAGGAAAACACTAGTTATGGATGTAGTATATCTGCCTGGAGCAAAAATAGTGAGCAAATATTTTAGTTTTTCACAATGTATTCTGAATATTACAGCACAAGATCGGGAGTACTACTGAAGGAAACTCACATTAAGCTCTGTGTCTATTCACTAATTCACCACCGTGGGGGAAAACTCAGGGGAGTTCTCATAGGCTGACAGCAATAATAGCCTCCATTTCCAGGTTAGAGTGCATTTCACACTACTTTTGGATTATAATTGAAATGCTCGTTTGAATGTCCTGATTAACCTCTCTAGGGTACGTGAGACGTTAGCGTCCCACCTCTTAAACAGCCAGTGAAAGTGCAGGGCGCCAAATTCAAAACAACAGAAATCCCATAATTAAAATTCCTCAACATACATGTATTTTACACCATTTTAAAGATACACTTGTTGTAAATCCAGCCACAGTGTCTGATTTCAAAAAAGCTTTACGACGAAAGCAAACCAAACGATTATGTTAGGTGAGTGCCTTTTCACAGAATAACACAGCCATTTTTCCAGCCAAAGATAGCAGTCACAAAAAGCAGAAAAATAGATCAAATGAATCACTAACCTTTGATGATCTTCACCAGATGACACTCATAGGACTTCATGTTACACAATACATGTAT